>NC_091951.1:82696710-82996710 GCF_031021105.1 Erythrolamprus reginae
ATCATTCCAGGAAAATGAATTTAAGGTATAGAATGAGAGTTGCAAGTTGCTAGTAATTCCTATAAAATAGAGAAATTACTAGCATAAATTGGAAAACTTTATAACATTAAGATCTGACTACAGGAATTGTACTTATGCATGTTAAAACTATAATTATTCAATTTTTTTACCCAATCATTTAAAAAAATAATAATAATTCCAATCAACTCATAGTAGTGAACATACCTAATGCTTCTAATTCCTATTTTCCCTCAAACAATCATCCTGTGAGGTGAACTGGGCTGAATAACTGTCCCAAGTCACCCAGCTGGCTTTCATGCCTAAGGGAGGCCTAGAACTTACAGTCTCCTGGTTTCTAGGTCAGTAAGTTCACCACCAAACTGGCTCTCCCCAAATTACAAACTATAGAATAAAACTAAATACAAACTAAAGAATAAAATATTGCAATACAATGGAGATGGTAAAACAATCTAATAATGTAATGCATAATGTAAAATAAATAGTATAACAGTAACATTTAGACTTATACTGCTTCCCAGTGCTTTACAGCCCTCTCTAGGCACTTTATAGAGTCAGCTTATATTGCCCCCAACAATCTGGGTCCTCATTATATCAACCTCAGAAGCATAGAAGGCTGAGTCATCCTTGACCCAGCTAGGCTCAAACTCCTGACGGCAAGCAGTGAATTAGCCTGCAATACTGAATTCTAACCATGGTGCCACCAACAATCTAGAATATAAGTATAATAAATGTACTACAGCGACAGGTTAGGTCCCACAGAGTTGGCCTTCTCCGGGTCCCGTCGACTAAACAATGTCGTTTGGTGGGACCCAGGGGAAGAGCCTTCTCTGTGGCGGCCCCGACCCTCTGGAACCAGCTCCCCCCGGAGATTAGAACTGCCCCCACCATCCTTGTCATTCGCAAACTCCTTAAAACCCACCTCTGCCGTCAGGCATGGGGGAACTGAGACATCTCCCCTGGGCCGATACAGTTTATACATGGTATGTTTGTGTGTATGTCTGCTTTTAATAATGGGTTTTTAAGTGTTTTTTAAATTATTAGATTTGTTTTTACATTGTCTTTATTATTGCTGTGAGCCGCCCCGAGTCTACGGAGAGGGGCAGCATACAAATCTAATAAATAAAATATAAATTTATATAAAATTTATAATAAATTTACATTGTGAGTATTATGCTATAGATTTTATTCATTTAGTTTTGTCCAAGACTAAAGATCTGGGGAAGAAGCAACAACCAGACACATAACAAACACTGAAATAGGGGTAGAAATAAAGATTTTTTTTCAGACATCAGCTTTAGGTTGACTCACTCCATCACATCCATTATGCAAAAGATAAGGTACCAGCTAGAAAGCACAATTCATTTAAAGTCCCCCATCAACGTTTAAAGCATTGTCCTAAATAAATTCCAGAGATAACAAGTCAAAATACCCCAGAATGAGGAAGCACGAGGCATCTGAAATTACATTCTCAGTATTTTTGGGTCTATATTTCTCACTAGGCATAATCTGTATCTGCAAATTCTGTCCCTGCACCCATCTGGACTTGAATATAGCCCACAGAGTACGACTTGTTCAGTAAAGAAGAAAGTCCTCATTAGAGCAGACACAAGGTCACAACATGCTGCATTTTTCCTAGGGAAGGGACTTCTGTCTTGGTTCTTGCAAATTTGGCACAATGAATTGTTTCCATAGCAGGAAGGACATTCAGATCTTACCACCATATCATTAAAAGAAAAATCTAAAAAGATTCATTGGCCAGATTCTAGCAGCTTGTGTTCTACTTTAATTGTCTCCAAGTGATGCATTTTTCAGCTATCTGAAGAAGTTCTGAGGCCACAGGTAAAAGTACCCTGAGACATTTACTCCACTGATAGCACAGGAAGCACAAAACAGACTTTAGAAAATGATTGCCCCCTCTGTTTCATTGCGGCCCTATGTGGACAGGGAGTCACTGCTCCCAGTCGCTCATGCCCTCATCACCTCGAAGTTCGATTACTGCAACGCTCTCTACATGGGGCTACCTCTGAAAAGTGTTCAGAAACTTCAGATCGTGCAGAACGCGGCCGCGAGAGCCATCGTGGGGCTTCCCAGATTCGCCAACGTTTCTGCAACACTCCGTGGCCTGCAATGGCTGCCGATCAGTTTCCGGTCACAATTCAAAGTGTTGGTTATGACCTTTAAAGCCCTGCATGGCATTGGACCAGAGTACTTCTGGAACCGCCTGCTACCGCACGAATCCCAGTGACCGATAAGGTCCCACAGAGTTGGCCTTCTCCGGGTCCCGTCGACCAAACAATGCCGTTTGGCGGGCCCCAGGGGAAGAGCCTTCTCTGTGGCAGCCTCAGCCCTCTGGAATCAACTACCCCCGGAGATTAGAACTGCCCCCACACTCCTTGTCTTTCGTAAATTACTCAAGACCCATCTATACCGCCAGGCATGGGGGAGTTGAGACACCTTTCCCCCAGGCTTTTTTATATTTATGTTTGGGTATGTATATGTTGTTTGCTTTTTAAATATGATAGGGTTTTATGTGCTTTTTAATATTAGATTTGTTTTCGCTGGAATATTGTTTTTATTATTGTTGTGAGCCGCCCCGAGTCTTCGGAGAGGGGCAGCATACAAATCTAATAAATTGAATTGAACTACTTATCCATTCATTCAAATGTCTATTTGCAGTATACTTTTACCCCACATACCCTTTATCCAATTTTTCTTTCATCTGAGCAGACTCTTCTGATAAGCATTAACCTTTCTGTAGATATCGACCCAGCTTTCATTTCAATGGGATTAGTAGGGATTCTATCAGAGCTTACCTGTTTATGAGCCTACATAAGAAAGAATGTTAATGGACACCGTGGAGCTCAGAAAATTCTAGTTTCCAACGAGCACAAAGAATTGAACATTTTATATACATGGACAGTGTCAACTATGTATAACATTTATGTATAACATCCTCTAGGAAAATTACAGTGTACCTATATCTGCCATATGAGGTCCACTGTTTTGTTTCAGATAGGGCACACATAGGCCAGCATGATTTATAGTAAGTAGCAAGAAATCTAATTCAAAGGGAGGCACAGAAGTGCTCAGAAGAAGAATGAGGTCTTCTCAATAGCTGAGTGGATGAAGAGTTCAGCCCAGAGTCAGTTGAAGCAGAGGTTCAGAGAAGCAAAGGTCATTCACAAAAGTCCAAGATTAACACCAAAAAGGTTAGTCATTGGTTGTTGTGGCTTGTTAGCCACCCCCACCCCCACCTCCAACAACCAAATCAGATTAAGAGACGTAGTGGGAGTCGGGGGCAGCATCAAGGCAATCTGAGAGCTCCGAGGGAGAAGAGGGAATGGAGCTGTCAGAGATAGAGACAGAGGCGGAGCTGAGCCAATCCTCAGGATGGAAGAGCCACCACTGCTAAGCCCCACCCTAGCTCTGGAGATAAGAGGCAGGGGACAGAGCCAAATAAGTGTGGCAGACAACTATTCGTCTCCCTGTCAGTCAGCCACTGATAGTCCAAAGTTCTGCATGGAATTGTACCAGAATTCCTTCTTGGAATCTGTGGCACTGAGAATCAGGCGTGTCTTCGGAGAGTGTGTGTGGGAGACTTTCATTATGAGGGTGATGAGACTCCTGGTGGGTTGGAATTATTTCAGGGGGAAAGGGAGCGAGCTTCATTTTCCATAGGCCCTTAGAGGCTTTGTTAGCATGCTGTGAGAGAGAAAGGGATTTCTTGCCAGAGTTCCTGGCACTCCTAATAAAGGGAATGTTAGTAACAAACAGTGTGATTGTTTTGTTTGGGAGCTGGGTTAGAACAGCTAGACTGAGTTGAAAACCCAAGAGGCAGCAAGCTAAGTGGGAAGCAAGGAGATAGGACCGTAGAGCTGAGGGTGGGAAATTGTTCCCAATGAAGACCATTTGCTGACAGCTGCTCTTAAATAGCCCGGCAGAGAGTATCATTCTCTCTGTCGCCTGGCGGGACCTAGGGTGAGAGCCTTCTCTGTGGGAGCCCCGACCCTCTGGAATCAGCTCCCCCTAGAGATTCGCACTGCCCCCACCCTCCTCACCTTCCGAAAGAGCTTAAAAACTCATCTTTACCGCCAGGGTTGGGACATTTAGATCATCCCCCTGATCAATGAATGTTTTAAGTATGAAGTGTTGAATGATTGGTTTGATAGGTTTGACTTTCTTTTAACTGAATTGAAGGGTTGTTTTTAATGTAGCATTAATTGGATTTATATTATTGTTCTGTTTTTGTATATGCTGTGAGTCGCCCCGAGTCCTCGGAGAGGGGCAGCATCCAAATCCAAATCCAAATCCAAATCCAAATCCAAATCCAAAAATAAATAAATAAATGAATGAATAAATGAATGAATGAATGAATGAATGAATGAATAAATAAATAAATAAATTCCTATACGTTATAACTAGCGGATAAGTTCCACACCACCACTGGACCACAAGCAGAATAACAAGGAAGGCCATCAGGGTGGGGCCAATCTGTTTCAGAGGGATAATTTTCCAAGTGGCAGGTGCCACAGCATAAAAGGGCCTTCTCCTGAGTCACGTGAGATGAATTTTTTTGGTAGATGGAAATCACAATGTACTATTCCTGTTGGCCCTGATGGGACAGATAGATGTAAACAGAGAGAAGCAATCCATCCAATGACCTGTTCCCATGTCCCATAGGGGTTTATTACTTGTACTTTGAATTGAACACAGAAGCAAATTGGCAACCAGTGCAGCTTGCTGAGCAAAGGTGTAATGTGTGCTGATTGAGAAGAACACACATAGCTGTCTTCACCAAACTATTTCACACCATCTGTAGCTTCTGGATGCTCTTCAAGAGAAGTCCCATGCACAACATGTTTCAGTAATCATTCTGCCAATGAGGATCAGTATCTTCTCAATCCTGCTTCACCAACATATTTATAAAACTAGCCCTTTAGCTTGTTTGTTTTAACCCAAGCATTTTATTTGAAATGCATTTTTTTCTTCAAACATTGATGCAGGTAGTAACCAATCGCTTAGTGATTTTTCAAAGTTACCACTAAAAGTACCTACAACCCAGATTTGAATTCCTGATGGCCAGTCACCTCCCAATCATGTGAACATATTCTGGGTGCTCAGCAACCAATCTTAATTTTCAGCCATTTTCATTGTCCCAGTCATGTGACTGCAATTTATGACTTTTTTACTTGAATCTGGTGTTTATTTCCTATTTCTGGCAAAAAAACCAACAACAACCCACCATTGCAGACAACGAATTTGCTTAATGCCATCTGCGTTCATTTAACAACTGCTGCAAAAAGAGTTGTAAAATCAGGACAGTCATCTGATGATCCGCTTAACAACTGACACAACGTATGCCTATATAAATCAAGAACTACAGTATCTCCTTACATAGTAGTTTATATAGATAAAAAGGAGGATACCCCTGATAACAACCCTATTGACATATGTGTTATAAACAACACATAAAAGAAAAAAATATAACATATTTTATTCAGATATTCCAAATGTTATCCTATTACTGCTGGTATGTTCATAAGAACATGAATTTGGACAAACTTTGGAAGACTGTAGATATCAGGGAAGCCTGGCATGTCCATGGGGTCCTGAAGAGTAGGACATGACTTAGTGATTGAACAACAAATGTTGTTCCTATAATCCTTAGATTTATAAAAAAACAAAGCAAATATATGATGTTTTAAATTTCCTAGTTTTGGTGAAATCCAGTTCTCAGAATTCCAAGCATGCATTGCCTAAACATCAGGATAGTGTCAAGTTGTGGAAGGCTGTTCTGATGCCTTCTAAATTTGTATTAATAAAGCCACAAGTTACCTATTTGCAAAAAAATGGTAATTTTGTTCAATCAATTTGAACAAATTTCAATTTGCAGAACCGCCTTCATACTTCCATATGACCAATAAGGGCCCACAGAGTTGGCTTTCTCTAAGTCCCATCTGCCAAACAATGTCGGCTGGCGGGGCTTCGGGGAAGGGTCTTCTCTGTGGCAGCTTCATTGCTTTGGAACCAACTGCCTCCGCAGATCTGTATTATCTCTACTGTACCGGTCTTCAAGAAAGCCGTCAAGATCTGGCTTTTCTGGTGGGCCTGGGACCATGAATGAGTGAGAGAATGTATAAATGTATTTATACTGTTTTTCATTTATTGTTCTTGTTTGTTTTATATTGGTGGTATTTATTCTCATGACTGTAGGCCACCCAGAATCCTTCTGGAGTTGGGCGGCAGACAAATCCAATAAAATAGATAATAAAATAAATAAATCAAAATATTCCAAAATTGTATATTTTGACTGGCTCTTGAAAATCAGAACTGAGAAATATTGCATTCCCTCCTAGAATAAAATTGGGTGCTGATAAATTATTCAGCAACTCTCCATTGCCCCAGTTATTTAGAAAGTTAAAGCACAAAGGGATCTTTTCCCACAAACATAGGAACTCACTGACAAAATATGAATCTGTGCTTACTCCAAGCAGATATATTTGGGTACATCATGTTATGAAATCAGTCACTACATTTCACAAGAAGAGCTTGTAAAAAGCTCATAAGAACAGCTTTGGAACTTCAATCAAGTCCACCTACATTTTCTGAATAAAAAATTCCAAATCCTCTCCTTAATTTTTCCAGGGCATCTACAGGGATGGTAAGAAATTCAAGATGGCAGGAAATTCGATGGGGCAGTTAAAACTCTCCCTGTTTTATGAGCATCACCCATAAAAAAACAAGCATAACTTCAATAGCACCTTCATGGCTACCAACTTTTTCATGGTTTGTTTATATATTTCTACCTACCTACCTACTTATCTATCATCTATCTGAAATATTGAAATATTAAAAAAATAAGAGAGAAATTTTGTTTGTTTGTTTAATTAGGTTTCTATGTCACCCTTCTCAACCGACTCAGAATATTGAAATAGAAAGGGAGGAATGGAAAAACAGCAGTATATAAAAAACAGTACAGATAGTCCTTGACTTATGACAACAATTGAGCCCAAAATTTCTGTTTTGCCCCATTTTATGACCTTTCATGACCAAATTTATGTATGGTACGCTAGTGTGTATGATTGGTTTTAACTTGTGGGGTTTTTAAAATTAATTTAAATATTGGATTTGTTGTACATTGTGTTGCTGTTGCTGTGAGCCGCCCCGAGTCTGCGGAGAGGGGCGGCATACAAATCTGATTAAACTTAAACTTAAACTTTCTTGCCACAATTGTTAAGTGAATCATTGCAGTTGATAAGTTAGTAATGTGGTTGTTAAATGAATCTGGCTTCCTCATTGACTTTGTTTGTCAGAAGGTCGCAAAAGGTGATCATATGGCCATTGGACATAGCAAAGGTCATAAATATGAATCAGTTGCCAAGCATCTGAAATTTGATGATGCAAAGGTCATAATTGTGAGAAACAGTCAAAAGTCACTTTTTCCAGTGCCATTGTACTTTGAACAGTCAGTAAATGAACTGTTGTAAATCAGGGAGTACTTGTATTTTATTATTTTTAAAAATTGTGATGTAGCAATCTTGACTTTTGTACCATGCCCTGCAGAATCCCCTTACATCTTACTGACAAATCTGCCAATTCAAATCAAATCAATAGGCAAATCAGGCTATTCACGAACACATTCATATTTGCATACAAATCAGAAAAAAAATTATAGATTTCAGTAGCAATTTTTTTGAGCAAGATAATATTTTCCAACCAATAATATTCTAACCAATATAACGTTCCAGAGAGGCAGAAATTACACCTCATCCTTCTCCATCCTCCTACACAGTTCCCTCTGTCAACTGTTCTATAGTTTGCACAGTTCCTCTTCTTTCCTTGCCTGACGTAATATATTCTTTTGGATGAGTTTTATTCCTCTCTTTTTCATAAAGTGAATCCTGACGCCTCACGCTGTACAGTGATCCCTCGATTTTCGCGATCTCGGTCTTCGCGAAACGCTATATCGCGATTTTTCAAAAAATAATAAATTAAAAATACTCCCCGTTTTTTTTGCTATACTGTACCATGGTTTTTCTCACCCGATGACGTCTTTTTTTCTATCATTTCTCTCTCTCTTCCTTCCACTCTTCTCTCTCTCTTTCTTCCTCTCTCACACTCTCTTCCTCCCTCTCTCATCTCTTTCGGGGGGGGCGGCGGGCGGGGGGGTGCCTACGGGGGACGGTGGCCGCCAGCGCTGGACTCGGCGGTGAGAGAGGCGGGTAGCGGCGAGTGAGCGGGCGGGCGGGCGAGTGGCGGGAGGGTGGGTGCTTACGGGGAACGGTGGCCGCCAGCGCTGCTGCAGGAGGACTCGGCGGTGAGAGGGGCGGTAGCGGCGAGCGGGTGGGCGGGCGAGTGGGCGGACAAGCGGCGGGCGGGCGGCAGACAAGCGGCAGGCGGGCAGGCGGTGGACAAGCGGCGGGCGGACAAGCGGCGGGCGGGCAGGCGGCGGACAAGCGGTGGGCGGACAAGCGGCGGGCGGGTGGCGGACAAGCGGCGGGCGGACAAGCGGCGGGCGGACAAGCGGCGGGCGGGCAGGCGGCGGGCGGGCAGGCGGCGGGCGGGCAGGCGGGCGGGCGGCGAGCTGTATGTAGCGGAAGTAAAAACACCATGGAAAAGTGGCGCACATGCGCAGATGGTGTTTTTACTTCCGCACCACTATATCGCGAAAAATCGAGTATCGCGAGGGGTCTTGGAACGTAACCCTCGCGATACTCGAGGGATCACTGTAATTATGTTGTGCAACCCATTGGTTAGAAATAAGTATATGTTGAGATTTGTTCCTGGCTGGGAGAGCCAATCAGAACATGGTTAGTCAATGAATTTTGTCTGGTGATTCAGTCAGCAATCAAAGTATTGATTAATTAAGCACGTCCAGAAACTGAGGGAGAAGAAGGATGTGGTTTATCCAATTTATTGCATTATCTGAGTTATGTTTTGAAATAACATGGTATGTATAATTGCTACAAGATTTAAATGTAAAAGTAAATGGAGCAGTAATGGTATTTGAAGATAATGCTGCTTGTATAAAAATTGCAACAGGTAACAGAGTGAAGAACAGATGTAAACATGTGGACATTAAGTATTATAATGTCAGGGAAGCTGTAAATGAAAAATTGATAAGTTTACATCATTGCTCTTCAGGGGATTATTTAGCAGGCATGATGACCAAACCATTGAGTGGTATCTCTCATAGAAAGTATGTAAAATTAATTGGTCTGATTGTCTCATCCAATCATGAAGGGAGGAGTGTTGAGATTTGTTCTTGGCTTGGAGAGCTAATCAAAATATGGTTAGTTAATGAAGTGTTGACTGAGAATGTCTAGAAACTGAGGAAAAAGAAGGGTGTGGTTTAGCCAGTTCTCCATTCTACATTGTTGTGAAAACATCTCTTGTCATGCAGTCTATGAAACAAGATGTGGTATTGTACACTGCTCAAAAAAATAAAGGGAACACTGAAATAGCACATCCTAGATCTGAATGAATGAAATATTCTCATTGAATACAGTGGTACCTCTACTTAAGAACGCCTCTACTTAAGGACTTTTCTAGATAAGAACAGGGAGTTCAAGATTTTTTTGTCTCTGCTTAAGAACCATTTTCTACTTAAGAACCCGAGCCCGGAAAAATTTCCCAGGAAATTTGAAAGTGGCACGAAGGCCCAGCCAGTTTCCTGCCATTCCCCTTTAATCATGGCCATCTCAGGCTTTTCTGGGCTGCCAGAGGAGCCTTTCGGTGGTGCTTAAGGAGGCTTTTGCATTCCAGAGCGAACAAAGCATTTTTCTTTCTCTGGGCACCTGGAGAGGGAATAAATTTCTGCCAGCGCCCAGAGAAAAGAAACGCTCCCTTCGCTATGAGCATTGACTGTCCTCCTCCTCTTCTTCCTCCTCCTCCTCCTCCCACCCAAATTCCGAGCTTTTATTTTAATTATTAGATAGTAAAGGTGTAATAAGACATAGAATAAATGAAAAGAAGGAAATAGCATTAGAATTCTATAAAAAATTATACGAAAAGGAAGAAATAAAAGAAAAGGAAATTTTTGAGTACTTGAGTTCTATACACCTACCAATATTAACAGAAGACCAACGACAAAAACTTAATAAACCTTTTACAATGTCTGAATTACAACAATCCTTTAAAAATCAAAAAAACAACAAAGCTACAGGCCCTGACACAATTCCAGCGGAATTTACAAATTAGATAGTGACATCCTTTCCTCAAATATGTTAGAGATATTTAATAAGATAATAGCAGATGGTAAACTACCATTAATTGCTTTTACATTGGTTCCTATGGGAAAAATTGCTTCTACTTACAAACTTTTCTACTTAAAAACCTGGTCACAGAACGAATTAAGTTATTAAGTAGAGGTGCCACTGTACTTTGTTCTGTATAAAGTTGAATGTGCTGACAACAAAATGAAATTGATTGTCAATCAGGGTTATTTGCTAAGTGGATAGTTTGATTTCACAGAAGTTTGATTTACTTAGAGTTACAGTATATTCTGTTGTTTAAGTGTTCCCTTTATTTTTTGAGCAAAATAGAAATCTTTTATAAGCATAACAAAAGATGTCTACAATGCCACACGTTGTTTCTCATATTGTACAAAATGTAGTGATTTGTGAAGCTTCTGGTTTATTTTGCTATGCACAATGTGACATTATATGTTGTTATGAGGATAATTCCAATGAATGCCCTCATTTAGAATTGGCTTCACATGGCAGCCCCTTGTCAATTCAGATTGAGGGCATGTCATATTCTGCTTAGATAGTCCTGATAAATGATCAGTCACTCAATAATTTTGCTTTTTTTCTTACCATCCCCAGCTCATTAGAAACTGAGATTTTTAAAGAGAAGAGGAAAATATTTATGAAATGCATTCCAGCCATTTGAGTTTGACTGATTTTAAAGACCTTGGGTACTTTTTATTTAACCTCAGTAGACGTCTAGTGGTCTTAAGAACCATTTTAGAAACTCACATTATGTGTGTTTTTTCTCAACACGAACTCATATTCTTTCAAACAAAGTGACAGTTGTGTACACTCTTTGAAAAGATCTGTTTATCTTTTACAGCATAAAATTTGAGAGTAAGGGTAGTTGAACATTTTTACGTAGATATTGTTAACCAGTTTAAGCTGTGAAAAATCTTTCCAAAATTTTATATTATATTATATCCAGTAACATGGCTGCTTACATCAAGACTTCTAACTAGAACAACAAACAAGAAATAAACAATGCCCTAATCAAGGAACTACTAACACAGACAAACAAGCTGATACAGATAGTCATCTAATTATGAATGGAATACAGCTTGCCCATTCCATTTGTAACCCGAGGATTCATGGGAGTGAATCTCATACTATGAATGGGATCACCACCTCCTTTTGCCCATAATCAAATGCTGAGGTTCCTCAGGGTGGGGAAGCCTGGTGTGGGGGCTGCTGATGGGACAGGCTACCTGCCTAAGACCACCCAGGCTTCCCTGACCCACTGAAATACCTCATGCTACCCATAATTGCTTTCTCCCACACCTAAGCTGCTACCCCAAGTCACTTACCTTGTGGAGATCTAGCAAGCAGTCGCCTATCCAGTCTCTCAGCTGTGTGCGCCCTTCTGTACTTCCGTTTGGGCCTCCCCCTGGCCTGTTACAGGCTGAAATGGAGCTTCCAAGGGCTGGATACACCCCTCAAAACCTCCAGTTTGGCCTGCAACATGCCAGGCAAGGCCTCCAGAGGCCCGAACAGAGGAGTGCATCCAGCCAGTGGTGAGATTCTTAGTGTTCATACCAGTTCGGGAGAACCAGTTATTAACTTTCTGAGCAATTAAGGAAACTGGCTGTTGGAAGAAATCTCCTTCCAACAGCCTTTTGTTTTTCCCACCTTAAGGGATTAATCCTTTCAGGGAGGCAGGAGTGTGCCTGAAAGTGTGCCTCTGTGTATTGTTTCTAGTCTAATCCTGCTTATCTTTATTGCCCTGCTTAAGTGTTTTCAGAAACTGCAACTTTAGTTAAGCCTTCTTACATTGTAAAGCTGTTAATGGTTCTTGGCAATAGGCCCAGACTTTTCATAGCCTGAGCGGCTTCTTTTAAGTTTATTTTTTTCTTTGTTGGTACTTGTATTCCAGGACTTGACATTTTTAAAGGGGAAGGGGTTGTTTTAATTTTTTTTTTACACTGCTTTAGTGGTTCCTGGCACTGACCTTTTAAGGTGTACTCTCCAACATGGCTGAATCCCTTCCCAACCACTTCTTGCCTCCTCTGTTCCCAATTAAGGGTGGCAGGGGATAATTGTGGGCTTCTTCTCTGAATTCATAATCTTCTCTAAATTGAGCAATTGGCTAACCTTTGCCTTCTTTGTTTGTTTGTTACATGGGAAAGTGGAAAAGATGGAAAAGTGATGGGGTAATCTTTTTGGATCACCAGTGCCTGCCTGATCCGGTTAAGCAGTGCTACCTAGGGGAAAAAATATTTTTCAAGCTGTGTCTTTCCCTCCTCCCTCCAGCACAATCTTTCCTCAAAACTGGATGATTTCCTTAGGACATCTTGTGAGGTGAGTGAGATCAGCTGGTATCTTTAAGTGGTGCAAACAGATCTAAAGACTGCTTCTCCTGGGTGGAAAAAGGTCCTTTGTCAGTTCACTTAGCACAGGAGTCTCTTGTCTACAGGGATTCTCCAGTCATCCAGGTCATGGTTGTCCCAAAGGTGATTTTTTTCCAGAAGTAACTGGATTTTCTTGGTTTCCAGAAAGTCCAGTTGCCTCTTGAAAAAGCACCTTTGGGACAGGAGTCTCTTGCATTGCTTTGGAGTGGCCAAGGCACATAATTGCTCACTGATAGTAAGATTTTTTAAAAAGGGGGTACAGGTGTAAATCCTCCCTCATTTTAGTTTTCTCTCATGATAATAAGGATTAATAACATGGCACCAGGCTTGAAGTTTATGTAGATATATGTGGCAAGTACTAATTTTATTGTGATCCTGACAAACTTGGGAGGGCAGAGATTTGAACCTGGGTCCCCTATGTACTTTGTTAATTTGTTTCTTCAGCTCGGCATTTTGTAGCCCGAGAATGCCCACCCACTTTCTGGAAAGCTTAAATGACCTTTCTGCTAATGTGTTTCACTTTATGTGCAAGAGTTGGCTGCTGATGGTTATTCATTGCATTTTAACTTTTAATTCCTGAAGGTGCTCTGGTACTCTGCCTGATTTATAACTTAGGGTTGCAGGTATTGCTCATGAAAAGTATTCTGAGAGAATAGGCGTTGATTGCTTACCTGAACGCCTCTTCTCGTACGGTGAGCGGGTACAGCAGTCACATGGGTTGCTCATGTCCAATCCGGTGGAACTGAGCCTAGTGTTAAAAAAGCTTGCCGGATCCGCCCCTTCCCCAGAATTCGCGAATCCATAGACTAGGCTCAGCTGTGAAGCTCTGTAGTGTTCAACTCTTATTGTTAGAGGAAGAAAAGTTATAGGAAGGTAAAGAAGACACATACAAGGGCGGGAAGTGACTGCTGTACCCGCTCACCGTACGAGAAGAGGCGTTCAGGTAAGCAATCAACGCCTATTCTCCGTACTGAAGGAGCGGGTCCAGCAGTCACATGGGACATACCCAATAGATGGTCCCTAGGGTGGGATTAGATTGCTATCGTGAGAGATAACGGATTGGAGTACCCTTCTGCCGAAGGCAGCGTCCGCTGAAGCGTAAGAATCAATCTTGTAGTGCCTGATGAAGGAATTTGGCGAGGCCCAAGTGGCTGCTTTGCAGACCTCCTCCAACGGGGCTTGAGTCGCCCAAGCGGCCGAGGTGGCTGCGCTCCTGGTGGAATGCGCTGTGATGTTCCTTGGAACTGAGAGGGAGGCCGACTCATAGGCCTTAGATATAGTCCCTCTGATCCAACGGCCTATTACTGTTGAAGACACTTTGGCACCCATGACTCTGGGGTGATAGGCTATAAAAAGTGCTTCTGACCTCCGAAAGGGTCCTGTGCGTTGGATATAGATTCTCAGCGCTCTAATGAGATCCAGGGTGTGCCATCTAATTGCCAAGGGATGGTCTCGTTGGAGGCAGAAGGAAGGTAGGACAATATCCTGAGTTCTGTGGAACATGGAACTGACCTTGGGAAAGAAGGTAGGGTCCAGTCGCAAGACTACCTTGTCCTGATGAAATTGACAAAGGTCCTGCCTGATTGAGAGAGCAGCCAGTTCCGAAATGCGTCGGGCAGAGGTAATAGCCACCAGGAATGCTACTTTACAGGATAGGTACCTGAGGGACGCCGATTTTAGGGGTTCGTATGGTGCCTGCGTGAGGGAATGGAGAACCCGTGGCAAATCCCAGGATGGATACCTGTGAACCTTGGAAGGTCTGAGGTTGGCTATGCCCTTGAGGAATTCCTGAACTTCTGGGAAGGATCGGAGAGGCTGTCTGCGGGGGCCCCCTAGGACAGATGAAATGGCTGCCAGATGACGCCGGAGAGTGCTGGTGGAGAGACCTTTATGGAAACCTTGCATAAGGAAGGAAATGATTCTGTGTATGGGAATGCACAGGGGAGAGAGGCCTTCCTGTAGACACCACTGGTGAAACTTGGACCACGTGTGGTCGTAGATTCGATTGGTCGAACCCCTTCTGGCCTTTAAAATGACCTCCACTGTATCGGGGTCGTGACCACGCAGTTCTAAGTCTCTCCTGATAACAGCCAGGCGGTGAGGTGGAACCACTCCGGATCTGGATGGAATGAGGCCCCCTGCCGCAGCATATCCCCCGAAACGGGGAGTCGCCAAGGGTCCTGGACGGATAACTGTTGGAGATCCGCGAACCAGGGCCGGCGGGGCCAATGAGGGGCGATTAAGATTACTCGGGCCCTCTCGGTGAGGACCTTGTGAATCACGTCCGGGAGAATTGGAATTGGAGGGAATGCGTAAAGTAGGCCTGGAGGCCATGGGCTCCGGAGGGCATTGATTGCTTCCGCTCCCGGGGATGGAAATCTGGAAAAGAAGCGAGGGAGTTGGGCGTTCGCATTGGTCGCGAAGAGATCCAGAATTGGTAGGCCGAATCTGAGGCTGATTTGATGGAACAGGTCTTGATGGAGGTTCCACTCTCCTGGGTCTATCGTTGCTCGAGATAGCCAATCCGCCTGGACGTTGAGGCTCCCCGAGATGTGGTCGGCTAGGAGCGACCGAAGATGTTTTTCCGCCCAAAGGCCTAACTTGAGGGCCTCCCTCATGAGGGCCTTGGATCTCGTGCCCCCCTGTCTGCAGATATGGCTTTTTGTGGCAATGTTGTCGGTGAGAATGAGCACGTGCCGGTTGGGAATGCGAGGAGAGAAATGCTTCAGAGCCAGGGAAACGGCTCTTAACTCTAGCCAATTGATTGGCTTGGAAGCTTCCTCCGGGGACCACGTGCCCTGGGCTATCATCCCCTGGGCGTGGGCGCCCCAACCCGATAGACTGGCATCTGTGGTGATGACAAATTGATCCGGGCACCTGAACGGGGATCCTTTGTCCATGGCCGGAGACTTCCACCACTTGAAGGATCTGCGAACAATTGGTGGGATGACAATGCGACGATTTGAGTTGCTGTGCCCCGATCTCTGAAAGGGTAATAGGAGCCACTGAAGTTCCCTAGCATGAAGGCGAGCCCAGGGAATGATGCCTATGCATGACACCATCTTCCCCAAAAGGGAAGACAGGGTTACTATGGATACTGAAGGTTTAGATAAAATGCAAGAAATTAACTCCCCTATACTGAATTTTCTCTCGGGAGAGAGAAAAACCTGGGAGGATTCTGAATTAATAATGGATCCCAGGTGTAAGATGGATGTGGAAGGTTGGAGATGACTTTTATCAAAGTTGATGGAAAAACCATGGTCCTGAAGGACTGACATGGTGGTAGAAAGGTCTGTTTTCACTTTCTCTAGGGAGTTCCCATGAATCAAAATATCATCAAGATAACATAAAATGTGAATGGGAGACGCCCGGATATAGGCCGCCAGAGACCCCAAGAGCTTTGTAAAGACCCGAGGGGCCGAGGAAAGGCCAAATGGCATCGCCCTATACTGGAAATGCCTGCCTTGAAAAGAGAAACGTAAAAATTTTCTGTGGCATTTGGCTATAGGAATGTGGAGGTAGGCCTCAGTGAGGTCTAAAGAGACCATGAAATCTCCCGTGTGGATGGCGGCCAAAATAGACGATAAGGAGTGCATCTTAAACTTCCTATATTTGATGAATAGGTTAAGCTTCTTTAAATCCAATATAGCTCTCCAACCTCCGGAGGATTTTGGAACCATAAATAGGATGGAATAAAAACCTAGACCCTTCTGACCGGAGGGAACCGGTTGAATGGCTCTGATGGACAATAAGTGAGAAATGGCCTCCTCCATACGGTTACAATCTGAGGAGGACCTGGGAGAAGGGCAGGAAATAAAACGTTTCGGGGGGGGAGAAATAAATTCTAAAAGAAGGCCTGTTTGAACAGTGTCAATGACCCAGGGGTCCTTGGAGGTGAGACGCCAATTAGAGGCGAAATGGGCTAGGCGACCACCTATGGGAATTGAGGAAAAATTACCATCTAGGTTTCTTTGAAGCCCTGTTAGAGGATGCTCCCCTTTGGAAGCGAAAACCTCTGCCCCTGGAGTTCCTACCTTGGGAACGAAAGCGGGGGGAATACTGACCTGGAGATCTCTGATAGGAAGCCGCTTGATCTTGCTGACGCCCTGGGCGACGAAAGGACTGCGTTTTGGTAGCCTTTTTGGTGGTTGGACCCAAAACTTTCTTCTTGTCCGTGGTTTCCGTGAGGAGTGGATCCAGAAGATCACCGAAAAGAAGGTCGCGCTTTAAGGGTCCCAGGGATAACTGCCACTTCTGGCGTACTCCCGCTTGCCAAGGGCGAATCCATAGGAGTCTTCTTGCCGTTGTAGAAGCTGCAATAGACTTAGCAGAAAATCTAGTAGATTGTAAAGTGGCATCAGCCACGTACTGGGCAGCTGCAAAGACCTTGTTGAAGTCTTGTTGACCTCTCAAGTCATCGGGAGGAATATGCTGTTGAAGTTGGCGAAGCCACAGGAGCATGGCTCTGGAGAAAAAGGAAGCCGCTGCAGAACTTTTAATGGCCCAGGAATCTGCGGTGAATCCTCTTTTGAGCATTTGTTCAATCCGCTTGTCCTCTGGGCGGAGGACTTCCTCTGCTTCGCCTGGCACAGCAGCCGCCGAGTGAAGGATCTTGACAGGTTCATCCGGTTTAGGAAAGGATAGGAGCTCCTCATAGGAAGAGGAGAGTTTGTACAATTTTCTGTCCTTGGTTGAGGGATTAAGCCCAGAGGCTGGGAAATCCCACTGCTTAAGTAAGGCATCTTTAAACAATTTAGGCATAGGAAATACCTCGTTATCCTCCTGTTCCTCTGTGAAGTAAGGTAAATTCTCCTCCGGGGGATCAGTGGATGTGGAGGCCTGTTTCTCCTGGGCCGCCAATCCCGTAGAAATTCTAGCTTTGAGGAGGAGAGATTTGAACAATTGAGAAGGAAAAATAGTAATTGGAGAAGGAACCTTTATTTGGGATTCCTCATCATCTGAGAGGCCTTGAAAGGGATCCTCATCCTCCTCCATATCCTCATATTCGTCCTGAGAGGAATCTGAATCATCCTGAATAGGAGCTCTAACCGCTGGGGAAGAACCCAAGGGGCGGGAGGGACGAGGAGGTGGAGGAGGTAAGGGAAGCTCATTGATGGTAGAGAATTTAGCATCAATGGCCTTGGACAACACAGAAAAAATAGATTGGAATTCAGGAGGTAAACTAGAAATATCAGCAGGAATGGCAGAAGAATCCCTGAAGGCCTGGGAGGATCCTGGCTGGGGGGAATCTTCAATAATATCTGGTTCCTCTGGACCTATTCCCCATAGGTTAGGTTGGGGTCTGTCTAGGTTTGGCTCATCCAGAGATAACACAGGGACCCCAGAAGGAGGCAGACTAGAAGCCTCTGGGGGGTCTTGACTACTGAGTACTTGGGCCTGTACTTTCAAACGCTTTGCTGATTTGTCATGGATTCTTTGTAGGGCTAGGTCCCTTCTCTTCTCAGCCCTGGTGACCTTGGTCGAGGGGCGGGCCCCTGAAGAAGAGGAGGTCGAGGCCTGGGGGATACTGGTAATCTCATCGCCTGTAGGCCTGGCCTCTCTGGGACCTTTAGTTGTGCCTCTCTTGGGAAAAGTAGCCATAGTCTGACAATTAACAGAAGACCAGGCTGAGCCAAATAACTGAATAATTAGGGAGAAGATTTCAAGGACTTCCCAAGAGGAATGGATCCTGCTCCGAGGCCTCGGAGCTGCTGAGACTTGAGGGCAATCTGGGCAAACCCAGAGTTCGTGTCCCCAAATACAGCGTGGCCAGCCTCCCTAAACTTAAATTAAAGTAAACCAAGGCACTCTGGTTGGAGGCTTAGCCGGTGGAGAATTAAGCCTGAGCGTCCCAAAGCCCACTCCGGGATCCACGCGGTGGACTGAGGCCTACGCGGCTGGCAGGAGGCCAACACGAGAGGCCTAAATTTAAAAAGGGCGCGAAGGCCTTCGCGCCGAAAAATCGCTCCGTAATAGAATTCTTAAAGGGGAAGCGATCGACTAAGTCCAGGAGACTAGAAACAAGCGTCTCACTCCGCAGGAGGTATTTCTTAAGCCCTTTTACAATAATACAATAATGAATCAATGAATCAATACTTGCACCAAGACCTCCAGGCCAAAGGATTAAAGGAATCCACAAGCGGCAGCGGGGATCGTAAACGGCAAAACAGCCGGGGGAAAACGAAACCGCAACTTCTCCCAAGGAAAAAAGCCGAGCCACAAACGGCTGGCGCTATTAGTGCAAGTAAATAAATAAGGATAAAGCAATTCTTACTACTTTTGAAGGAAAAGATCGAAGGGAAGGTGTTAGAATGTTGAACGAGCTATCACAATACAACCGCAGGATATGCGAACTGAGCGAATTCTGGGGAAGGGGCGGATCCGGCAAGCTTTTTTAACACTAGGCTCAGTTCCACCGGATTGGACATGAGCAACCCATGTGACTGCTGGACCCGCTCCTTCAGTACGGAGAATGGCTGTGACTTATTGAACTTCAGTGTATATTCCCCCATTTCTGATCTAATGATTGGTATTTAGAGAATCTTTTTGCAAGCAATGAAGCTATTTGTATTTGTGTACAGGTAATACTTGACTTACAACGGTTCATTTAGTGACTATTCAAAGTTACAATGGCACTGAAAAAAGTAACTTACCGTATCTTTTGGAGTATGAGATGCTCCTGACTATAAACTCACTTACCTTTTTTGAGTAGGGGGGAAAAAATTCTGCCTCTACGTACCAGCATCCATTGGTATTCATATGGCTAGGGGAGGGGCGGCATACAAATCCAATAAATAATAATAATAGGGTCTTTGCAGCAAACAGCCTGGTCACCTTCAGCACATTATTACAACCTGATTTCGCACAAACAACTAATTGGTGGCTGGATAGGCCTTCCAGAGTACCAGCAATCAACCGTTCCACACCGTGGGGATCTCCAGAGATCATCACCACCTCCACATGACATGTTTTCAGTCTCCGTGAATCACATTTCAGCCTCTCACACCCATTTTTTCCCCCACGTGTTGCATTTTTGGCCAGCTCCAGGTGGTGGAGATCACCACTGCCACCGATCCCTGTCTCCTGACACTGGCCAAAAATGCAATGCACTGAGGCCAAAAACGGTGTGCGCAGAGATCGAAAATGTCGTTTGGCGGGGCCCATGGGAAGAGCCTTCTCTGTGGCGGCACCGGCCCTCTGGAACCAACTCCCCCCAGGAGTTTAGAACAGCCCCCACCCTCCTTGCCTTTCGTAAGCTCCTCAAAACCCACCTCTGCCGTCAGGCCTGGGGGAACTAAGATATTCTTTTCCCCCTAGGCTTCTACAATTTATGCATGGTATGTTTGTATGTATGATTGGTACAAGGGTTTTTAGCTGTTTTAGGTTTGGATTTTTACATTCTGTTTTTATCACTGTTGTTAGCCGCCCCAAGTCCACCGAGAGGGGCGGCATACAAATCCAATCAATCAATCAATAACAATGCAACACACAGAGGCCAAAAATGGTCAAAGGGTGGGGGCTAGAGGGTGGGCGGGGCTTCAGCAACATTCAGTATATAAGATGCGCCCCAATTTTCACTCACTTTTTTGGGGGAAGTGCAGATTCATAGTTTCAGGACTTGTTCCCAAACACTAGTGGGCTCTTATCACATGACTTAAAATGTTCGCTAAGGGGAGGTTGGTAACCTGGGGATTACCTATAGCAGTGATGGCAAACCTATTTTTCCTCAGGTGCCAAAAGAGCGTGTGTGCACGCTATCGTGCATGTGCAAGTGCCCACACCCATAATTCAATGCCTGGGGAGGGTGAAAAGAGTTTTCCCCACCTACTGGAGGCCCTCTGGAGGCTGAAAACAGCCTGTTCCCCAACTTCTGATGGGCCCAGTAGGCTCATATTTCATCTTTCCCAGGCTTCAAAGGCTTCCTGAAGCCAGGGGAGGGTAAAAGCACCCATCCCCCTGGAGGCTCTCTGGAAGCCAAAAACACCCTCCCAGAGCCTATGTGCTATCAGCTGGCCAGCACATACATGCACGTTGGAGCTGAGCTAGGGCTACAGCTCACGTGCCAACAGATATGGCTCCGTGTGCCACCTGTGGCACCCGTGCCATAGGTTTGCCATCACTGACTTATAGTAAACAGCAATCTAATCAAGGAATTACCAAGAACACTCAATCAAAACTATCAGGGCAAGCTACCAGTTGTGGCCCTTGGCAGCCAGCTTGTAATTACAGCAATCACAGTGCCCCATGGTCATGGGATTGCCATTTGTGACCTTCACTGCCAGCAAAGTCATTGGGAAAGCTGGCAGGAGGTTGCAAATGATGATCATGTGACCATGTAACTTTGTTTTCCATGCAGGGTTCACTAAATGATGGTAATTGAGACTGCCACAACATAATTTCCTATCAAATTTTAGGGGCTGTGGGAATGCAATGATTAAAGGGCAGTATGGCAGACAAACACTTGTCGGATCCTGAAAGGAGCTCAATGTTGACCTTAAGTTGGTAAAATGAGGACCCAGATCATTGGGGGCAATGCTTATATTGTAAACCACCCATAGAATGCTGTAAAGTATTATATGGCAATATATATGGTTAACTGATAGGCATTGGTTGCCGATCAGTTTCCGGTCACAATTAAAAGTTTTGGTTATGACCTATAAAGCCCTTCATGGCATCGGACCAGAATATCTCCAGGACTGCCTTCTGCCGCACAAATCCCAGTGACTGGTTAGGTCCCACAGAGTTGGCCTTCTCCAGGTCCCGTCAACAAAACAATGTCATTTGGCAGGCCCCAGGGGAAGAGCCTTCTGTGTGGTGGCCCCGACTCTTTGGAACCAGCTCCCCCCGGAGATTAGAACTGCCCCCACCCTCCTTGCCTTTCGTAAACTCCTTAAAACCCACCTCTGCCATCAGGCCTATACAGTTTATGCATGGTATGTTTGTGTGTATGTTTGCTTTTAATAATGGGGTTTTTATTGTTTTTTAAATTATTAGATTTGTTGTACATTGTTTTGTTGTTGCTGTGAGCCGCCCCGAGTCTACGGAGAGGGGCGGCATACAAATCAAATAAATAAATAAATGATAGATAAATAGATACATAAATAAATAAACAAACAAACAAACAAACAAATAAATGCTATTGCTATTTACAACCATGCTGCTTAATGACAGAGTTGCCAGACTCAATTCCCATAGTTAAGCAAGGATTATTTGTAGTGCAGCTCACAGATTAGTGATGTAATACTGCTATAGTGAGGTATACGTTTATCTGCCCAGATGACCATGGCATAAATGATGGTGAGCAATGCTTTTAAAGTGAGAAAAGGTTGCAATTGGCTTATAAGATAAACATTAGCAAAGGATCTCCTGCCCACAACTATCAGCTACTCTTCAAAAGGGATCTATGAATCAAGGAAGATCTCCAAATTATACACTGGTTCTATCTGGGTTAATACTAACCCACTGAGGTCTAACAATGGAAGATCCCCTAAAACCACTCAGCTTTTCTTGTGTTAAGCTGAAGACTATTCTTCCCCATATAGATGTCTAAAGGGTCTAGGCACCCAGTAGCCTAGAGTTGGTTGCCTAGTTTGGTTGGCTGGGGGTAAATATCTATTACAGAGTATCTCCAATAAATTTAGAATTAGTCTTATGCCAGTGAATGATCTTGCAGGTTTATGTAAATGTTAAACAACATCAGGAAAAGTATGAAACCTTGAGGATCCATGAACTAGATTTAATTATCATGTTCCCATCAATACTGACTATAACCAATCTTGGACAGAAGTAGAACCACCAAAGTGCCATGTCCCTGGTTCCTAACTACCGGTCCAGTCCAAAAGTATACCATAAACAATTGTCCTGAAAACTAGGGAGAGGTAGGGGAGGTTTCCATCCTCATCACACTGCAACTACAAGTCATCTCTAAGTATTATCACTATTGCTTTAGCTCCATACCCAGACCTAAAGCCTGACTACAAAAGATCCAGATATTTCATTTTCCTCTGGAATTCTCTGAAGTTGTATTATGACATTCTTCTCAAAACTTTTTCCAAAAAAGGAAAGGTTGGAAATAAAATGAAAATTGTCCAATATATTAGGAGCCACACATAATTTGTTTTCCAGAGGGAGGATCATAGCTCTAATAAGGAAGGATAAAATCCCAAGTAGCCTATGACACATGATCTCTTCAAAAAGAGTGACCAGGATCCCAGACCAGACTTCCCTATATATAGATAGCAGTTGCACTTATATACCACTTCATAGTTGTTTATTGCACTCTGTAAACAGTTTACAGAGTCAGCATATTTCCTCCAACAATCTGGGTCTTCATTTTACCAATCTCAGAACCATGAGCCAGTGAGAACCAAACTTCTGGCAGCCGGCAATCAGCAGAATTAGCCTGCAATACTGCATTCTAACCACTACGCCACCATGCCTCTTCTAGATATACAGTGTTCCCTCGATTTTCGCGGGTTCGAACTTTGCGAATAGTCTATACCACGGTTTTTCAAAAAATATTAATTAAAAAATACTTCACGGTTTTTTCCCTATACCATGGTTTTTTCCATCCGATGACATCATACGTCATCACCAAACTAATAATTTTTGCAAATAAATAACAAAAAGAATAATTATTGTTAATAAATAATTATGTTTATAAATATCAGGATCACTATTCAATGGTGAGTACCAGTAATAATGGGAATGGGAAATGGTAATTTAGGAGTTTAAAGTGTTAAGGGAAGGCTTGTGATACTGTCCATAGCCAAAAATGGTGTATTTACTTCCGCATCTCTACTTCGCGGAAATTCGACTTTCGCGGGCGGTCTCGGAACGCATCCCCCGCGGAAATCGAGGGAACACTGTACATACAAAAATACACTGAACTTGAGGGAAATGTGAACTTCTGACATTTGGGCAGGAATGGTATTCAATACTTAATAATTATGGTGGTATAAAGGTTTCTCTTCTCGCCTCCAGTTTAGCTTAAAACTTTTTAAATCTGATCCAGCACTTGCCAACGCTGAAGGCTGTCTATTTATTGTTTTTAAAGCCTAGAGGAGGTTTTACTATTAGATTACCTAATGTCATTTCCAAAGGCTCTAGTTTTCGATTTTCAAATGAAGAATCCTGATGGTAATTTATCTCTGACTTGAGCTCCCACTTTATACCACACAAACATTCATTTTTGAGTCCTTCTTTTAAAGCCACAGAATTTTTTTAAAAAGGGCTAGCTTCTCTTCTGTTTTCTTAGGTTCTCTTCTTTTTTGTTATACTCCAATTGCAGTTGCTTCAGTACAAAGATACAAAATCCTCTTCCTATTTCCAAAGTAACCATGAAAAACAGAAGATTGGATAGAGAGCAAACCCCAGTGTGCCTAATTTCCCCAAGCAGGATAATTTGCTATGAGAAAGAGGGGATAAGGGATTAAAATAATCTCTTTTTTTAATTTTTTGTCACTAAACAAATAGCATAAGACTTTTTCTCACCCAGAGCTTTTGAGAAGTTATCAAAGCTAAAGTTCGCAGCATTCAGGAACCCCCAATAACACCCTCAAGAATGACAATGGCTCTCCTTCTTCTACAACTTGCACTTTCCAAGTGTATTGCTCATTCAACTCTTTCTTCTTCTACAGCACAGGTCACCAACCTCTGGTCTGTAGACCACTGGTGGTCTGTGAGAAAAATTTGGTGGTCTATGGAGAAATCTTGGGCCCTGGGCCAGATATGGCCAAGTGCAATTAATCCAATCCAGGAAGAGGAAAGGAGAGGAAGGAAAGGAGAGGAAGGAGAGGAAAGGAAAAGGGAAAGTAGGGGGGAAGGAAAGGGACTACAGCTACAGTTCTGTAATATGGGACTGACTTTCCCAACATCAGCAAGCCACTGTTAAATAAGCTTCACTGTTAAATGCGTTTATTTTGTAACCATTACACTACCTTTAATAATTTTGTTACGATTAAACAACCTTTAAATATTTTGTTATAATTAAATAAGCATTTATAATTTTGAATGTTAAATAGGTGCATTTCATGTTAATATTAATTAGATGGAAGTTCTCTGATTATTATTTTACAAATGTATTTTCATATTAGTGGTCTGTGGGACTTAATATTATGAATTTGGTGGTCCGCGGGATATAAAAATATGATCTTGGTGGTCCCTGAGGTCCAAAAGGTTGGGGACTCCTGCTCTACAGGACACAATTCTTTGACTCTTAACCTGCATTATGTTGCTCTTATTCTGCTCTTAGGCTTGACATCCAGTCTGGTTCAAGGAATTATGTAGCACTATAACACTGGCTAGTTGGGGATAACAAAAATATCTCCACTTCTACCTTCCTTCTATTAGAAGTTCGCTGATGATTTAAATTTAAGATGTCTTAAGGGCACTTCAGCTTGCCTATGAAATTTATGAAATACCAACAGAACCTTTCAGAAGACAAATTACCAATTGATTTTATATGTTTTTTCCTGAAATCTAGTTAGGTAAATAGTAGTTATCGCCTTCAAACTGGTTTGTTGGTTTGTCAGTTTGAAGACTTCAAACCAATCTAAATGTATTTCATAAAATCATCTGCCATAATGTCCTACCTGTCAATGACTACTTCAGCTTCAACCGCAACAATACACAATAGAGACAAACTCAATGTAAGCCAAACTCGACTGCAGAAAATACAACTTCAGCAATAGAGTGATCAATGCTCGGAATGCAGTACCTGACTCTGTGGTGTCTTCCCCAAAACTTTAATCTTAAGACTGTCTACTCTCGACCTATCCCCATTCCTAAAAGTTCTGTAAGGGAACCTCACCCCTTACATCATCTCTAAGTGATCATAAGCACACCATCATGCCTACAGTCCCCATTTCTATTGTCCTCATTTATCTATACTTACTTTATTTATGTGTATACCTATACCTGTTATCTTATACATGTTTGACAAACAAATAGAAATAGATAGATAGATAGATAGATGGATGGATGGATGGATGGATGGATGGATGGATGGATGGACGGACAGACAAAGAAAAATAATATCACGTAGTGATTTACAACCTGAAACCTATGTAAAATTCTCCATATTCAAGCATTATTCTATGCTCACCTATCATACCTTCCCAATACATTTTATATCTTAAGCCTCTTCATTTACTGGTATAAATACCTTTACAGCTAGGAACTCTGGAAGTTTTAGGGAAGCAACTGCAGTTCTGGTATAGCTGGAAGATGCCAGGATGGAGAATAGCAGCTTAAATAACTGCTGGCCAAATTGGAGGAGGGGAGACATCTGGCCAATAAAGCAATATTAGACTGCCAACTTTCAAGTAGGAAACACTGATGTGCTTCTAATGGCAACCTAAAGTATAACAGGCAGGAATCAGATGTTTGATTCTGTGGATCAGAGATGAGACTTGTTCAAATAACTTTTGATGTAGCTTTAGGTACTGTGGAAACCCAGGGGTCATATGCAAATAGACAAGTCAGACACTTTTTTGCCGGTAAAATGTTCTTCCCTTCCAAATTAGGTGACTCCATAAGTACATTTCAGCCTTAGTTACTCAGGAGGATGTTGTATGAGGATAATATTTTGAATATTTTAATTTTGAAGAATAAATGCATAAGTGCAAAAATAAGAATAAGCACATAAGTGCAACCCCCCCCCATTCTGATACACCCACGCATACACACTCACACACACACACTAAACACAAAAGTTTTTTCACTGTATTATTAATATTTTGAAGTAGAATAACTTCTTTTGGCATTTAAATAGGCAGCACTGTGTTGCATGACCTTTTGTTTTTTCCAAATTTTTATGTGTAATAACAGGATGCATCCCATGTTATAGGACCCTAAAGAAGAAAAGGAAGTCTCTTGGTTTTCAATAACTATTCATTTTGAAGGAAATATTAATACAATTTCTTTCATTCATTCATTCATTCATTCATTCAGTCAGTCAGTCAGTCAGTCAGTCAGTCATTCATTTCAGTATATATACATGCTATTCCAAAGGTACTCTGGGTGAATAACAGCAAAATAAAGTGGTTTTCTTTCAAACCAATTGTACACAATAGTATCCTGTAACTCATATTCTACAGGTTGGGCAATTTTATCTCAGATACAAAAATCCAAATGGCAATATCAACAGTATTTTTTTTCAGATCTAATAGTCCTTTTATAAGACTAGAGTGGATATAGGTAACCTATTCCCTTTGAAATTGTTTAGATTATAATCTGTGTCATCATCCCTATCACTGATCAATAAAATCAATCATTATGAGAGTTGTACTACAGGTATTTATTTATTTATTTATTTATTTATTTATTTATTTTATTTTGTCCAATACACAATACACATTGAAGAGGTTGAGGTAGTCCTCAACAACCACAGTTGAGCCCAGAATTTTAGTCATAAATCATTGCGGTCATTAACCACATGATCACAATGATTTTACAACTATTTTTTATGATAGTTGTGAAGTGAGTCATCATGTTTCTTAGGAAAATCAGATTATTCAGTGAGTCACTGCAGTTGTTAAATGGATCTGTTCTCAAATATCTTTTTTTTTTTTTATAATTTTATTTATTGATTTTTAACAATTTAAAATCACACAACATATAACAGTGCGTAGTGAATTGTGAATTGTGCCCACCACCCCGACATACACACATTCCCCACCACCAAATTGGGGGTATTTCTTTTTTAATCCACTTAACCCAAGAGCAATATATCTGTCTACATATTATAGAGTGATTCTAATTTATTTCTTGTAGCTTGGTCTCGGATTCTGCTCGTCATATATCGTCTTACCTTGTCCCACCGTCCCATCAGCTGTCCCAAATCAGTTTCATTATCCAAATTTATCCTTTTTTCCATGATTTCAAATTGAATATGATCCACCATGTACCTATACCAATTTTGCATTGTCCATTTTGTCGCATCCTTTCAACCCAAAACTATTACTGCCTGAGCACTTTCTATTGCTGCTTTTTTTATTTCTCTAAATTCTCCCATCGCATTGCTTTTTACTAGTACTGCCATTTCCTTAGTGATTGTCCAATATCTTAAACATCATGTGATTGAGGGATGCAAATGCAAATTATAAAGGTAAGCTGGTTGCCAAGCCTGAAATGTGATTATGTGATGGAAAAGGAGGAATGCAGCAGATGTAACTTCAAGTACCTTTTTGGGGGGGTTACCATAACATCAAATAGTTGGTTAAATGAACAGTTGTTAAGTAATGATTACCTACAATCTAATCTGGATGCATCAGATTTTCTATCTATAATAGAAATTCTTAATCTTCTCCTACAATGGGCTCCTTTGAGGTTTTGATAAAATCAAAAGAGATTTGATTTGAGAAGATCCCTTTCTCAGGGAAAACAGTATTTAAATGCATAAAATAAAATACACACCAATTATAGTACAAAGAAAACTAATTATTCTCAGAGCCAGGCCAAATATTGAAATACAGTGTTCCCTCGATTTTCGCGGGGGATGTGTTCCGAGACCACCCGCGAAAGTCGAATTTCCGTGAAGTAGAGATGCGGAAGTAAATACACCATTTTTGGCTATGGACAGTATCACAAGCCATTCCTTAACACTTTAAACCCCTAAATTACCATTTCCCATTCCCTTAACAACCATTTACTCACCATTATTACTGATACTCACCATTGAATAAGACACTTAGTGATCCTGATATTTATAAACATAATTATTTATTAACAATAATTATTTTTTTTGTTATTTATTTGAAAAAATTATTAGTTTGGCGATGACGAATGACGTCATCGGGTGGGAAAAACCGTGGTATAGGGAAAAAACCGCAAAGTATTTTTTAATTAATATTTTTTGAAAAACCGTGGTATAGGCTATTCGCGAAGTTCGAACCCGCAAAAATCGAGGGAACACTGTACAGCAAATATATGCCTAGTTGTATATGTTTTTTAATTTATTAATCCAATAAATAAATCAGTAGTAAGACTACTACCGATTTTAATATTATCATTTATATAGATATATTTACCAAAATTAACAAAATAAATTGAGGTCCAGGGGCTAAAGGTAACAACAGTGTGGAATCTGGACTAGGTTGTTTAATTAAAGCTAATCTGAGCTACATGCAATATATCCTTTGTGGAGTTCTGCAGATTTGATACATCTAAACAAGTAAGTTTGCATTCAGTATTGGCATGCTGAATTGGGGATTTCAGCTCTTTGAAGACAAGGATTTATCTGAAACTTTTACATTGGAACATTTTACACTTAGTATTAGAACAGATTTATACATTGTAAACCGCCACAATTAAAAGGAAATGAGTTCCATCTTTTTTAGGTCTGGAATCTTTTGAGACTTAATTTATTAGCCACTTTTAAAGCAAGTATTTCAATTTCTTTTAATTTGGAAAGTCAAGAGTCTGCATCAGATTCAGAGGCCATGCCCAATTTGGTATTTTAACACCTCGATCCAGAAGACCTTGGGTTTTGCCCTCAGCTATTTTAGCACTATGTCAAAAGGCAATCTCTGCAGGAACTATGCCTCAGTGTAAGCAACCCTCTTAGTTACATTTAAGAGACAAAGTGAAAAACCAGTGCAGATAACTGCATTCAGGTGTGATATGGCATGCTTTTAGCACGGAGCCTTTTATCAAACAAGAAATAATATGCATCACAGATTGAGGTTTCCAAGGAGCTTAGTAGAGCAGCTCAATGTGGAAGTAATTGCAAATCAGGTTTTCCCGCTTCCCCGCCCCCAAATGCTGGGTTATACTGTATATTGTTTGTTCAGCCACCTGCTTATTGGGAAGTAAAGCCTGCAAGGTTGGTGCTAATATCAAGTTAGCTTTTATTTACTCTCCCTGATAGCTACATTTAGTCAGGTTACATTATGGTTCCTATGGGTTTATGGAAACTGTGAGAAGGTAGGTGCTGTTATATTAAGGAAGAACATTGTTTTTTCTGTATTTCTGTGATTCACAAGAAACTTAATCTTTACCCCTTAATATTAAATAATCATCTGGTACTTTGATGCAAAGTTAGTAATTTATTTACAGAATAGAATGTTAGTTAGAATGCATATTGCAAAAATTTATAAAACTTTGTGTGTGAATATATCCATTTTGAGCTAAAACTGAAATGGGGCAAATCATCTTTAGAGATACCCCTTAATAAAGATAATTAAAATAACATCAAAATCCAAGGCAAAGCCATGAATTTAATCTAATTAGACTAATTGGTAGGTTTCTTTATTATGGCATTTTGTAATCAGAAAGGGAAATTTTACCTGATCACATAAACAATTAGCATTGAGATTGGGAGAACTGTAGATGCTTTAGTTTAAAATATTGCCAGAAATATTTTTCACCACTTTTAAATTGCAAACCTGAACTCAAGAAACATTGGATTTTGGGTGACAGCGTACGCTGGTCTAGTGCAAAAATGTTATTAGATTCTGTCTGTTGCTGAATGCTTGTCTAACATAGATCTACCTAGCCTACATTGTGAACATGTCACTGTAACTTCTTTTCAGATATATCTACACTCCTAGTACAGGCCTGCCAGAATATAAGTGGCAGAACTGACTTTGTAACAGAAAAAGAGCAATAATACTAAGTCCTACTGTCCCTAATATCAATATTTTACCTTTGACATTGAATTTGGCCAAGTGCAATTACACACTGAGTTCAACAATCAAAAAGTCTTACAAATCAAAACAACTTACAATTGTGATTGGTAGGTGTCTGTGGGATTGCTATAGAGATTGTTGATTTGGCTGGTAGTGCTACACAAATCTATTTTATCTCACTCAACTTCTGTGCCAAGAAGGTACTGAAAACTAACTGAATTATAAAATCTGAATTAGGCTAAGTGGCCCAGCAATGTGGCATTATCTAATTCCTAAGTATCATAATGTATTTCTCTATATGCACAGAAAAAAGACCAGCAGTCTCCCTCTTTCTCTCCAAGAATAGAGAGGTGCATTGTTCCTTCATCAAGGACCAAAATGGCATACATTTTGTTAACTAAGCCATCTGGCTTCATCACCAGGAATATTTTAAAGTTTCCTTCTTTTCAAGAGCTGAGTTATTTTCTGAAGAAGTCAGTCCTATAGCCTTAGACATCATCTTAAAAGATAAACACATGGCACTATTTAAATAATTGGCCAAATTGTAGATTATAATTTCCATTTCCAGATGACCATTAGATAGCAAGGAAGAGTATTCTGTATCTCTTTATTGCCATCTATCGTTTGTCCGGATTTTACCTGTGAGATTTGATAGCTTTATTATAAGGGGGTTGAAACTGTACTGTACGTGGTAACTCTCTAGGGACTGCAAACTCTTTAGAGGGAGAATCATGATCAGGGTTGTGCAGAGGGAATGGGAAGAAAGCCCAGAGTGAGTTCTGAGAAACGGTACAACCATAGATTTAGCCATCTGTCAAAATCACATTACATTCAGCAGCACTACAACTGGCAGATGGCTTCCTGTTGGCTGATGACTTCCATTCTAATATGTGGTAGAATATCCATCATGCTTGCATCATTGTGGATGTGTACATTTTAATGAAGTTCAGTATCTCTGTTATTTAAATTTCAGACCTTTAAAACTGAATAGCCTTTGTGGAACTAACTGAGCTTGTTTGCTTGCTTGACAATGTTCCATTATCCAACTCGTTAACATTGTCTGTCAGGTTTGCTATCTATTTATATTTATTTATTTATTTATTTTTTATTTTTTAGATTTGTATGCCGCCCCTCTCCGAAGACTCAGGGCGGCTAACAACAATATAAAAAGACAATGTAAACAAATCTAATATTAAAAGCAATCTAAAAAACCCCAATTTAAAGAACCACTCATACATACAAGCATACCATGTATAAATTCTATAAGCCTAGGGGGAAGGGAAATTTCAATTCCCCCATGCCTGACGACAGAGGTGGGTTTTAAGGAGCTTGCGAATGGCAAGGAGGGTGGGGGCAACTCTGATATCTGGGGGGAGCTGATTCCAGAGGGTCGGGGCCGCCACAGAGAAGGCTCTTCTCCTGGGTCCTGCCAAACGACATTGCTTAGTCGACGGGACCCGGCGAAGGCCAACTTTTGTTGTAGTAAAAGACTAACAGTGTAACTCAGTGTTGATAACAGTAAGCCAAAGTCAAAATAGTATACAGGTAGTCCTCAATTTACAACAACAATTGAGCCCAATACTTGTGTTGTTAAGCAAGACAGCCAAGTGAACTTTCTTGCCACAGTTTTTAAGTGAATCACTGCAGTTAAGTTAGTAACATGGTTGTTAAGTGAATCTAGCTTCCCCATTAGCTTTGCTTGTCAGATGGTCACAAAAGGGGATCACTAGACCTGGGGACACAAGGAAACATCATAAATATGAACCACTTGTCAAGCATTTGAATTTTGATCACATGACCATGGGGATGCTGAAAAATGTTTTCAGTGGCATTGTAATTTTGAATAGTCACTAAATGAACAAGTTGAGGACTGGCTGTAATAATGTAACATTTAAGAAAGCTGTAATTCTGGAAAAAGTGAAAGGAAAAGGAAGATGATGAATCTTAGCAAGGTGGATGGACACAGGGTGAACTCAGTTATGGCAGTAATGGGTGCACTACTGAAAGATATGATGGACCAAGTTGGGAATAAATCCTGCTAGAGAAAACCCATCTACATCATCACTAAGACTCCATCGACTTGAAGGCATATAACCAATCTGAAGACTGTATGGTGAAACGTATGCATTGCATAGTGTTATATTTCCTGAAAGTAAAACAGTAACCCTTATTAAATCAATAATTTGATTTATAAGAGGTCCCATAACAAAATATTCATGGGGTGGTGGAAAATAATGGATAGCAAAAGAAGCCAGCAATGGACCTTGATGCAGATGGATGATACAGGAGAAGCACATTTAATATGCCTTATGGAAATCAAAAATTCTCTTATATTTACTTTTCTCTAATACAGTGAAACTAATACTTAAATTCATCTTGGGATAAAATATGCCTGATGAAGATGCTTGTCAATTAATTTGGAAAAAGCAATCAGCTGTTTTCAAAACTGATAACCCTGTGCAAAATAAAAGGGTTTTTTCTCCTGGAGGGAAAAAAACCTTTGGATAACTTGAAGAATTAATTTACACCTATTTATTGTCATTCTGACTAACATTGTTGTCTTATGGCACACAAACAGGGAGCTGCTTCAGGTTTCATTTTGTAATTTTATGGGATACAGTATATGCATATCTAAACACTGAAACAATTACAATTTATAATATATTTGGAACCTGGTCAAACAGTGGCAAGAAAAGAATGTTTTGATATAGCACAGAAGTTATAACCAAGAAAACTGCTGTTCAAATCATAATAACATGAATAATGTATGAAATGTATATGCTGTCTAACTCCTAGTGACTCCGAGTCTCAGATCAGTGACTATTCTTTAGTAAATTGTTATCTGTTTGATGGTATGCTTCCTTCCTACAATCAAAGCTGCTCTATATGAAAAGCATTGAGATAATATTTTTTTAAATGTAGGTGTATTTATTTAAATCAGCTTTGGTGCTATCCAATTCCAGAATGACTCTGGAATAGAATATAAATATATAGTCATGATAAATGCAGTTATGAGTTTCATTGTGCAATATAGCTTAGTTTTAACTTAATAAGAGTAAAAATTCTACTTTGTTTATTTATTGACTGTCATAAAACAATAAACTATAGCAGTAACATACACAATTCCTAGGTTGGCAATTAATCTGTATTATTGAGAAGCAAAACCTTATTAAACAAAATTTACTTTTTAGGCATGTACACAACTGACTTTAAATTCACGTTATTATCAAGGTTATTTCCAGATACATTTTTTACTATAGAATCACCCTGCCTCTTCTATGAAGGGCCAGATCCTGATTATAGTATCTCAAGTTATAATTTTCCAGTTTGCATACTCTTTCTTGTTCTTGTTCTTAACATAGTAGATATCGAAACAGCCCAGGGAGACAGAAAGTACAACAAAAAAGTATTCATTATCACGAACACATTTCACATTAATATAATGCACACAAGAGTTTCTTTGCAAATGGTCTCAGCAGAGCAGAAGTTGAACATCATAGCAACACTCCAAAGTTAATTAGGGTGAGATTTGCCTAAATTCATCTAGGATTTTATGAGTAGGGATTTGAACATCTGTTTCTTGTTTCAGGATCTCAAGTGAATAGTATACATACAGACAATGTATGGTGCTTTAGTACTGGCAGGACTACAGCTCTCATCTTCTGTAAACATTGGCCATGTGAAGGATAGAAGTTGAAATTCAAGATTTCCTGTCCTCACTAGTATCAGCATCGATCCCCAATGTCCTGAATTGAATGGAATGGTTTCTTAAACTGATTTTCTTTTTCAAATAATACCTCCATCAAATAATGAAAAAATATCACTTTGTATATAATAAAAAGGATTATTCTGTATATTATATCATTGAAGCAAGGCACTGATCCAAAATTTTATTTTGCTATAATCAGCATATACCTCAACGCCATAATGCAGCAGCAATTATACCTATCATCCCTCCTGAAGAGCCAAAATTCATGCTCCCTATCATTGTAGATTCCAAGAAACAAAGCTATCCCTTCAAAGCAGAACATAAGGGAGAAATAATAAGTCTTAACAGAAGTCAAGAAAGAACCCAGAGTGAGAAGCACAAAGAAAGATAAGAAGAGGCATTCACTAAAATAATAGAGTTAAACCATATCTGGGAAGAAAGCCAAGGGATATAAAAACAGAAAGGAAAATACCATCAACAATGTTCATTACTTAAGAAGCACCAGTCATTAGATTCTTTGGATTCTTATCTGCATTGTATAAAGGAAGAGAGAAGGGAACAATTCTCAACAGAACTGTGATATGGCATTGTACCAAAGTTCAGGCAGGTGTGGGATCGAATGCTAACTTTCTGAAATCTAATAAAAACCAAGATGATGATGATGATGATGATGATGATGATGATGAGAGTTAATTAACTGTGCAAGTATAAATCTAAAATATCTATGAAATAAAAATATCAATGAAAAAAATACATATCACCTAAAACAAGGTAGGTAGTATCTAATAATATATTGTACTATTATTGTTAAGTCCTCATAGTTACAACCACACTGCCTGCTAGTCCAACCTGATTGGCTCTGATAAGAGCAGCTGGCAAGCAGGAAATTGAAGCCCTATCATTGGTTGAAAGTTTGATGTCTCCAGTATAAAAGGAGCTGTCAAGATGCCTGTTCTCTGTTCTGTTTCTGTAGTGCTGAAATAAAGGTTGCTATTTGCTGTTCACTTCCGAAGTTTGCCTTAGTTCCTGTCAGCTTCACCTACTGATTTAATGTTTGTTTGTTTGTTTGTTTGTTTGTTTGTTTGTTTATTTATTTATTTATTGGATTTGTATGCCGCCCCTCTCCGCGGACTCGGGGCGGCTAACAACAGTAATAAAACAGTATATAACAATAATCCACTACTAAAAACAGTTAAAAATCCATTATATAAAAACCAATCATACATACAGACATACCATGCATAAAATTGTAAAGGCCTAGGGGGAAGTGTATCTCAGCTCCCCCATGCCTGGCGGCAGAGGTGGGTTTTAAGCAGCTTACAAAAGGCAAGGAGGGTGGGGGCAATTCTAATCTCTGGGGGGAGTTGGTTCCAGAGGGCCGAGACCGCCACAGAGAAGGCTCTTCCCCTGGGTCCGGCCAAGCGACATTGTTTGGTTGACAGGATCCAGAGAAGACCCACTGTGGGACCTAACTGGTCGCTGGGATTTGTGCAGTAGAAGGCGGTCCCTGAGATAGTCTGGTCCAGTGCCATGAAGGGCTTTTTAGGTCATAACCAACACTTTGAATTGTGACTTAATGTTATAATAACATTATAATTGTGATTTAATGTTATAATAACATTAAAGAAAAATCAGAAATATAGTTATTCCTGTAACTAATAGCGGGTTCCTAACAGTGCAGTAGGCTGCTCCGTTCTGGTTAGCGGCCACCAGATTGTGCAATTTGCACGTGACCACTCCGTTGCAGGTCCATCGGGCGGCACCAGCTTTTTTCCTGAAATTTTCAGCTTTTTTGCTTCCTGTGCTTGCGCAGAAGAAAAATATCAAGAGGGGATGCTCACACACATGAGATTTTTTGCTTCTGCGCATGCACAGAAGTAAAAGATTGCTGAAATTGTGCGCGCGTGAATGTCTCCCTGTGAGATTCGGTGCATTTTTGCTTCCTGCACATGCACAGAAGCAAAGTCACATGGAGGCACACCCGAATGAAGAGGATGCGCATGCAGCACACCGGTTTGCAGGTAAGTGCAACCCACTAATTACTAGGATGACTGCACAATGATGGTTTGGAATCTCCTACATTTATTAGATTTGTTATTGGTTTTCTCCAGGAGTTTAAGATGGTTGACATAGAAATCTTCCTCCCTTTTATCCCTAAAGCTGAAAGAATGAAATTGGCTCTGAGTTATCCTGTGAGTTTCTCTAGGTCAAGAGTGTCAAACTTGATTTCATTGAGGGCCTCATCAGGGTTGTGTTTGACCTGGGGGGTCCAAGGGGTGTGGATATGGTGGGCGTGGTCAGCTCAATGTCACATGTTGGGGGCATCTGTGGTGATGCTCTGCTAGCAAAAACAGGCTCCCAAGCTCTGTTTTTGGCTGCAATTTATTTTATTTTATTTTATTTATTTTATTTCTATGCCACCCAACTCCCGAAGGACTCTGGGTGGCTTACAACAGGATATAAAATACATTTAAAAACATCATTAAAAAATAAGAAAAAAACAGTTAAAAACCACATATGTACATATTATTCAAGGCCGGACCTCATAAAATTGTGAGATCAACGGACCCAAGTCTGCCAGAAAAGTCAGATTTTCAATGCTTTCCCGAAGGCAAATAGAGTGGGAGCAGTCTGGATCTCAGGGGGTAGTTGGTTCCAGAGAGACAGAGCAGCCACAGAGAAGGCCCTTCCCCATGGGCCCACCAGTCAACACTGTTTAGCTGACAGGACCTGGAAGAGACCATACCAGTCACTGAGAACTATGAGGTAGAAGGCGGCCTCGGAGATAACCTAGCCGTGAGCCATGTAGGGCTTTAAAGGCAATAATAACCAACACCTTGAATTGAGCCCAGAAACTAATAGGCAGCAAGTGCAGCTCGTGGAGGATTGGTGTAATGTGAGTGTACCTAAGTGCACCCACAATCACTCACACAACTGCATTCTGGACCAATGCAATGCTTCCTGCAACCAAAAATGGAGCTCGGGAGTCCATTTTCACTGGCAGTGGCACCATAGGTAGGTCCTTCGCTGTTTCCAGGTTGGCCCTGTGGGCCCGATCTAAGCACTCACAGGCTGAATGGCATTGAGTTTGACAGCCCTGCTCTATCTGAAAGTGAATTGGGGCCTGCTTTTCATCCAGCACCTGAACCTCTACACAAAGGTGGGTTGGCGAATCTTTCCCACATACTGGTGGGTAGAAATGGCTTGGTTGGAAAAAAGAGAAGAGTTCCTCCAAGGTTGTTTTTTGGTCTTCGTGGCAGGCCTGCCTTCTCCTTTCCTCTATTTATAAACATAGTATATGAGTTTTCTCTTTTTTTAAAAAAAATGTTCCCTTTAATAAAAAATCCATCACCTTGAAACTGTCAATATTACAGGCTGACTTTTTCCCTCCTTCCAGCAATGTCACAATAGCACCAGCTGGTTTTTATTTACAACATCACTGCAGCCTTCTTACAACAGTTCTTGTACTATTTATTAATTTTATGGAATGGAATGTCTGACAAACAACTATAGAAGAAAACAGATGATAGGTACTCAGACTGCACCTCCTGAAAAATGTATCAGCAAATAACTAACATGACTCAAACAACTGACCTTCACTATTATTAGATAAAAACAGGATTGTCATTTTAGAAACATATGTCATGACCTTAAATGGATGAAAGATTTCAGTTATGAACATTATCAAAGTCATTCATACTACTGTATGCATGTAATTTGATTAATCTAACCTTTCTTGTAATTTTTTTTAAAACTCTACAATTGGTTGGCTTCCTTTATAGTCCCTTGATTGTCTTTATGGAAAACAGATTAAATTTTAAAGTTTACTGTATAAGCCACCTAAGAAGCCGACATGAATAAAGATGAATATTCTTTAGTAAAGTGAGCAATTCACCATATAATCAATTATATAGCTAGAGCATTGCGTCAGCAAAAACAAAACTTGTTCCTTTTTTTTAAAGTCTTCAGTTATTGTAAAAGACAGTATCATTGATTTGGAATGTAAACCAGGAATTGACAATAAAACAAAATCACAACAATATAAAAGCATTTTTTAATCTTCACGTTACGTAAATCTTTACATTTTTATCATTAAAATCCATAAAATTCCAGTTCATTAACATGTCAATGACTTATCCAGATCCTTTTAAAGTTTAGAATACTAGAAATCCTGCCTTTAAAAATATTTTAGGTAGAAGGTTGTCCAGAGACTATACCACCTAAAAGCCAAATGCAGTTTTATTCTGTAAAAGACTGCACCTCTGATTTAAAGGTATAGGCACAGTCTTTGTATTAAATTTGACAATGTAAATATATGCAGGATTATAACACAGTAATTAAGTACTGACGCACTGCACACACACTGACACACACACACACACAGAGACACAGGGGATAGATCTGTTGCAGCACTCTTTTTTCTAACAAGAAATTGCAGTTTCTAACCATTTTTTTCTCGATTACATTGTGCAAATCCTTATTATCTGTATGTTCCATGAACAGTACTTCCCACACCCTCATTTGCAGTCAATCAAGTTTGCTGTTACATGTTTTGAAAAGAAATTAAAATGCATATTGTTCAAATTAGCTTAATGTTCAAAATAATCACTGAAAAAACATCATTGCCACGAGAGGCTTCAAAATAGGCGAAATGATGGACACAACATTGTGATTCAAGCTCCGCCTTTTTGATTGAAGTCCCATTAATACAGAAAAAGGTGTTCACGCCCCACATCACACTTGCTACCCATGATAATAATTTGTGTACAGCTAAGGTACAATATGAAACATGTATCGGCATCTGTGTTCATATACAGCATTTATAACTGTGTTAAAAATATATATGTACAAACCAAAAAGAACTCACATTTGCTGTTACCAGGAAAACAGTGTAACTCTGAATTTATTTAAACAAAAGATTCTAAGGGCTGAAAGCATGTTTGAAAGAAATAAACACTCAGATAAGAAAAATGGAAGCTTAGTTTTTGCTTAAAAGACATTACATATGAAATCTAAATGTTGTATAAAATGACCTATCCTACTAACACTAAGAAAAATATTTGTTATTTATATAGACTTCTAAACAGACTGAGAGCAAAGATCTGAGTGCTAAAGTTTTAAAAACAAAATAATCCTTTGGGTTAAATAATTGATCCAACACACTGTTCTTCAAGTTTTTATCTTTGGATTTTTTGTATTATACTGAAAAAAATAAACCTATATAAAACATACCAACTTACTGTGTATATATATGCAGCATGGTCTAATAAAACAGGTAACAGATTTAAATGGCTTTTCAACAGTGACTTCTTTCTACAGAAATGTACACAGACATTTTTTCAATAAAACAAACATAAACAATTTTGTACTGACCAGCTTTAAAACATCCCCTATGTACATCTCCCAGATTATTATATGAGAATTTGATAGTCTTTAAAGACCTATGCCATAATAAAATATGAAACAGTTGTCACCCAAATGTTACACTTAAATAATCTAAGAATCAGGTGTATAACAGCTACACAGTAGCCAGATAGTTAGATAAATAGACAGATACAATATAATCTCCAAAAAGCAAGACAATCAATAAAACACGACTATCAACATGTCAAGGATTATTCAAATGTCTAGATTTGAAGTAGCAATCATGTGCCTCCTTCTCCAAATCTGAGCTTCCAAATCCGGATGGCCACTTTATAGCATCAAGCAGAACACTAAATGGATGGTTTGATCATTTGAACTGCTGCAGCTTTACTTTAGATCCTCTCAGTTTTCAACTATCTTCTACATTCTGCATTCAAAAATGAAGGCTTTTCATCTTAAGTTTCCAGAAACAATTCACCGTATAAGAGATACAGTTGTGTCATGTGCCTCTAGTCTGGAACAAGCCTTTGCATTAGTGCCACATCACAGATTTCTGATCACTGAATATTCATAGTTACTTCCATTGTCTCAGGATCATGACTGAATCTAAAGCAAGAGAAGTATGAAATGATTCTGTAGAATTAGAATTCTCTGTATGATTACACACAAATGGAATACTTCTCACAGAGTATTATCCAGAGGTGGGTTCCCGCTGGTTCAGATCAGTTCTTTAGAACCAGTAGCGGGAATTTCCCCCTGCTCACCGAACCAGCAGCGATGGCTGGCTGGACACGCACCTGAACTGGCTATGTCAGCAACACCATAGACGCCTCTTTGCTTTTCATTTCTGCACGCGCACAGAAACTGTTTTTTGCGCAGAATGCATGGATGCACAGAAGCTTGGTTTTCAGCACTGTGAATGCATGTGTGCACAAAGTGTGCATGTCCATGTGGCGCATGAGGAAGCGGACTGGCAGCAAAGTAAGTCAGAACCCAATTATCATAGTCATAATATGATAATGTTGTAATTTTTCCCTCTTTTGTTCAATTGTTCTGGGATACTACCTGCAATTTTTCTTGGCAAGGTTTTTCAGAAATGGTTTGCCCCTTTGTCCCTCCTAGGACTGAGAGAAAATTAATGGCCCAAGGTTTCTAGCTTGATGTCTTAACCACTACAATAAACAAAATGCTAACACGGTACAGTAGGGTATAGGTATAGGTATAGAAGGTATAGCTATAGCAGAAGTGGGTTCCTCCTGGTTCAGACCGGATCACCTGAACTGGTAGCTGCCCCCGGGTTTATACTGACCTTTATTCCTTTGCCAGAAGCACAGCGGATGTGCTATGTTTCAGGCTGATTCCAGCTAATGAGGATGCACGCACAAAATGTTGCAATCCTAACCGGTAGGAAAGGTAAGTAGTACCCACCCCTGAGTTATAGCTATTGGTATAGCTATAGATATAAGATCTGAGCAGGGGGAAGGTCATTGTAATACATCAGCAGCTTGAATTATAGTGGGGAGAACCACAGAGGTATTGGGAGGGGGCAAGAGGAGTCAAATAATGAAAGCAATGTCACAATATTGTAAACACATAAAAAGAGCATAGCAGTACAACATGGCTTTTAATATTTTAACTAACACCTTCAATCCTGCAGCTTTGAAAGCCCAGCATAAAGATAAAAATTTCCAATAGATATATTCATTTAATTAGTTCTGCCATCAATCTTCTCTGTTTCTATGTTTCTACAGGATATTTTTTTTAAAAAACCTGCATATGTCATAATAAAACCATAAATCTCAAATGTTGGGTATCTTTTGCACATACATGACAAATAACAATGCAAATCTAATTTAAAACAACCTATTAAATTCAGTGGAGATTACTACCACCTATGTAGGCATAGTTTATTCATTTTGGTGAAAGGCATGGCCATTTTGTTCTTAGTTGTGCATGGTAGTTATCACACATAATTAGTCTATTTTTCAATTGCCATGATTACCAGCTGAAAATGGCCCAATGGTTCCTTCACAATGTCTAAGCCACATAGGTTTTTTTCTAGCACACTGCAGCCAAAAGAAACTATCAGTTTCCACCTGGAAGACCCAGCAACCTGAAAGCAAGCCATGATACTTCACAACTGTACCTTTGACTCGAGAAGATTCGAGGCAAAATTTCAATGAAACCATGGTTAGCTGCAGGCATATTATATGAATGTACTGAAAGAATGACTTTCTCTTTCTTCAACACAAGTACAAACAATTTCAATAATTCAATACTTTATCTACTGGCAATGATTTCAGCCAAAAATCTCTTTATCCCCTAACTCATATTTTATCTCTTGGCAAATAAAGCCTCATATTTCAGTCTGAATCAGCAAAATTCCATTAAGAGTTGCCAGAAATAACAATATACATATATTAACTTTAAAATTTTCATATTTTTTCTTTTTCTTTATACAATACAGTATCATGTCATTTTATCTAAAAACACAAAGAAAACCCTTCTTTTGTCTTATACCTATAAATAAAACTTTAAAAATTCATCATTGAATCTTAACCCAAAAAATCCATTAGCAGCTATTGAAACAACATATTAAATATTAATATTTAATCCCTTAAAATGATATCCCACAAATTAATTTAGCATCTTCTTTTTATCTCCCCTCGATTTTAATACCATAAATTATTATTTTCTTTAAAAATACAACAAAATTCTATTCTTCCCATTTCAAATCTCCTAGCAAATCCTAAGAGTCTTATGGTTGAGTTCTAGTCAAGAAAAACAAGTTAATAACTCTTAGAAAAACAATTTAACCTTCATCAAATAAATCAACTTTATTAACTTTGGTTTTCAAGGTCTTAATCATTCCTTTCAGTAATATCCCAAAAGCTGATTTCTTCTTCCTCTTCTTTTCCTCAAGAATTCTTTCACAAGTATAACATATCTCTTTTGAAAATCCAAAGTAAGAATATTGTCCAAGTCACTTTTCTAAGTTAAAATCCATGTATACAAGGCACTCTTATGATTTATTTGTGTGTCCCTACTAACTATTAAAATTTTAGCCTGTTTAACTTGTAAGTCCTATTCTATATAATCTTTTGTCAATATCACACTCATATCCTGTCAATTTTATATCTATATTTAAAACAGCCTGTTTTTTCAGTCATATTGTCTTCTCTCAATTCTTTTTAAGCCAGTTTTTATTGCCTCAGACAATATGCTCAATGTATATTGTTCCCAAATATACTTAAATTCTTCTAGAATGAATTTATGTGTGTGCTTTTTTTGTCTTCTATTTATTTTCCTTTTTTCCTTTTCCCTTAGCAATTCCTTCCTTCCTTCCTTCCTTCCTTTCTTTCTGCGCTTATTTTTTATTTTTAATATTTTCTTCAGTTTATCTTAATTTTATTTCAATAAAAATATTATGAGTGCTTCCAAAACTGATGCAACTGATGTTGGGAAAAATGTTTTTCCTTCAAGACTTTTCTGATAAATGAGAAACTATCCTTTCATGATTAAAAAAACAATTTCCGCTAACAGAAGCCAAGTTATAATTTTAACATGCATCTACTTATATGAATTCCTCCCTGCTAACACACTTCCTTTTAAGGAGCAGCATTCTTCCGAATGTAACCGACATCTGATTATCTGGTTAGGAAGACAATTATATATGAAAATTATTTTCTGGAATATTATTCCTGCCTTGAAAATATATTCAATATTTTCTATTGATAGCAAGGAAACCATCAAAACAAAGTGAATAGAGAAATAAAAGTTCATGTGACAGCCAGATATAAAAGAACAGAGAACACTGACACAGCAAACAGCATGTAAAATTAAACAGCAGCCACCTATAAATCCAATTACCATTTTCCTGGTAATGCATCTCATTGTTTTAGAAACCAGAATATGCCTATCAGACTTTTCAATCAAAGTAATAAATTCAATGTTTAAATGTTGAATCACTTTTTTCACCTGACTCCACAAACAATTCTTTTTAACTTTTAAGAGCCACCTGAGCAAATTCAAAAAACATTTTAAATATTTAAAAGACAGTTTAAAGATGAAGGTAGAAATGCTACTTACCAAATCATGGTTTGTTGAATTAGAATCATCTTCTGGAAATGGGATGTAAACAGCTAAGGCCACACAATTGGCAAAAATAGCCAGTAATATAAATATGTCAAACGGTCTTAAAGATCTTGTTAAGGAACATTCAGTTGTAAGACATAGAAATATCTGTCACAGTACTATTTTGTGTTAATTTTTGCACTATATACAAGAAATGTTTTTCTGAAGTTAAATTGGCATGCTCCTGTCATTTTGTTTGGTTTTGTGATTGATAATAGTGACAGCTATCTTCCATAGACAATTATGTTCCCATGTTGGATTGTCTTTGAGCACTTAATAGCTTTTCAGTGTCTTTATTGCTACACATTACATTTTTTTATAGTAGAATTATTAAAAATAGATCTAAGTTGTATATGTTTATAAAATCAGTAATGCTTAAAATGTTTTCAAATAATTTTGCTACTCCATGTCCATCAATGCTTACCACTAGTACTAAAGGAACTCAAGTACAAGTAACAGTATAATAACATGCCAGAGTTGTCTATATTTCTGCCTATTTACCCACACATTTATTGGATTTAAGTGTCCATAGTTTCCATTAAAGAAGTGCTTTCCAAACACCTCCTTGAAAGCCTATCTGGTTACTACTTTATTTCAAGAAATCACATCAAAGTAACTAGAGGCTGATCATCCTCCATTCTGAATATTGTTACTTGACTTCAAATTCTTAAAATTAGTCCTTCAAATACTTTGAAAATTGCAAAGAGTAATGGATGAGTAAATGATATCATGTGCATTGTGACATCATCATGGAAATGACTCATATTGTGATGACATAAAACCAATATGAAATATACAAAGTAGATCATTTCTATAACAATGTCACAATGGATTGACATTGTTTGCTCTTCCATCCCTATTTGCAATCTCTAGCATCCCTATTTGCAATCTCTAGTTAAATACTGAGTGAATTTTGGAGACATTTGTCCAGTAAAATCACTCAAATTTAAGAGGAGATGGACTCTATCTAGATAATGACAATAGAAATGACTGACCCTTCATCCTGGGAAGCTATATTTGAATTATTTAAGCCTGCCAATCTTGAGGAAGCAGAGAGGGCTTTCTATAGTATTACTACCATAAATTCTCATTTAGAGAATTTAACCATGGTTAAATTTAACCATGGTTGGTTAATATTTCCCATGAAGTGGCAAGAAGCTGGATTTGAACAGTAATCAATAACTCTTTGAGTGAAGGTGTTCCTATCACTTTAAGAAACCTTCATACAATCTGGAATAATCTTGGTAGCCATCACTGGTAGCCTTGTAATCTAGATAGCATAAAGGTAGCAAATTATATGCATTTCCTGATTTTCAATCTAATTGCCAAATATTGAGGATTATATTTTGGGTGAGGGAGGGTTAATTTTGGGAAGATGTTTCATTTTATGATCAAATTATTAGCCTCCTAGAATCCATGGGATTGGGCAGCATACAATGACATAAATAAATAAATGTTCATTGTCCCAAAATATGCCCAATAAATGCTGCCTCAGTAGAAACAATATCCAACTATAATATAAAGTACATTGGGTTAAATCCAAAAGTTCCATTCCACTGATGGAAGTGATCCTTCTTCCAAAGAATTTTTGTAACAATTCCAATTTGTGTACACCAATTTTACATATGCACAAAGTGATGAGTTTTTAAAGGAGAACAATCTAAGAAAAAGCTATGTCACTTAAATAACAAAACGTTACCAATATTTTATGAAAGAATGAAGTTCATGTACAAAATTCCACTGAAAACTCAACACTGATTGAATGTATGCATTAATTTAAATGAAATTAGAAACATAAATGGTATTATTTACACTTCTTCTAAGAAGTAATTACCACTTATTTAATGGGAGTTACTGCCAGTTCATTGGACATAAGAAACATTAGCTTGGAATGGCTCATACTGAGCCTAACTTAATTAAGAAGGGAAGGGTAATTTATCATATTTATAACCCACATATTCCAACAAGTCTACTATTGCAGCAAACAATAAAAATTGAAACATTGCTTAAGAAATCCAAAAATATTTTTTTCAAGCTTTACAATAGACTATAAAAGCTGTATATTACAACACCCAACAAAACAGTGTTTAATGTAAAATATAAAAATATCAAAAGAAAAATCAGCCATATTATTTTTAAAAAGCTACTATAAAAGGAACAAGGAGTGGAAATAAGTTTTTAGACTCTTAAAAGAAAACAGATTAGGGAGGATTCTAGACTTCATTTGTTCATGAGCTCCATACTGATGGCTCCATTACTGAGAAAGCTTTTCCTAGTCAAGGTTGACCAGTCAGTACCTGCAATAAACCCTTTAAGGACAATATGATTTCAGTCTGGCAAAAGATGCTGTCATACTGTGCCAAGGAAAATCAGCACTTCCAATAGCATATCATTTCTTCAAGGAGAAGAAACACCATCTAGTGCAGCTAAGATATCATCCATACCATTAAAAAGGGGGGGAAATGGATACAGGCATCCTGCATGGCACCCAGTCCTACACTTTCTTGCAATCCCTCCTAGCAGTATGTTAAAAAGCATGAGGGACAGAATAAAAACTGTATAATAATGCCAACACTTCCCAAAAGCAGCCAAGGACACCACAATGAACCATATGAAAACCTGCCAAAGCATCCAGGATCAGAAGAAAAGATGTATTATCTTTGTCACATTCTATCAACACATTGTCCATAAAGGTGACTGCACTGTCTCTGTGCTCTACTTGGGCCTGAAATCCAACTAAAACAGATTCAATGGATCAGTTTCAATTAAACATGACTATGCTACCCAGCTATCACTTGCTCAGTCCTGTTGACTAGAAGTGACAAACTCAAAAACATCCATAGAAACTGTACCTCCCCCACTCATCTTCACAGCTATAGCACTACCTCCTCGCTGAAGAAGACCCTAAGCATCAAGCTTAAAGGGAGACCCAAGTATCTCCCTTAAAAGATTCCAGAGCAGCATCTGAATATCTAAAGTATATGAACTCATCAACATCCTGCCCATGTCTACAGGAAGGACTTACTTTTCACCACAATTTATTCATGATAACTTGCAGTTTGCCCAGGTTGACGTTTCTCTAAACAACCACTATAAAGTACTAAGTGCTACTGCATTTCTTCCATTCTAGACAGTGAGCCTAAGTGTGTCTTTCTGATATGATGTTCACAGAGAACAGGCAGGAGATACAACAAAATTCCAGTGAAAGGATACTTCCATTCTACTATACTAATGCAGGCTCTTCGGATTGGGTTATTGAGGGATAGACAGAAAAGAGCACGGGCAGGCCGACTATTAGATGTATTACCCTGTTTTTTGCTCTTGGCATATTGCTGACGCTTTCTTTGGGACAAAGATCCTACAGGTTGAGCTGGGGTGGTGCTCATGCCTTGGGCAGCCTTAGCTTGTCTAGCAGCATCAATTGCAGCTTGCCAAGATAGCACCGTTTGCTTGGTAGGTGCTGAATTGTTCGGCTGGAGTGCTGGGCTGTCACCAGGAAGAGGAATTCTGGTGCTATTTGCATAGCTTGCTTCTGTGGAAAAACAAAAGAGAAGAAGAAAATTAATTTGCCTTTTTCTGAAACAATCCGGTTCTTTCAAACTTCTTGAAAAGACTTAGGTTTTGATAAAATTTGAGGCCTTTTCTACTGAAATTTCTACTGAAATTAAAAGATTCAGGAAACAGCATCACATGTATCTGTATCTAATGCTAGATACATCTTTAAGAAGCTGAATATCATCTATTTTAAAAGCAAGAGGAGAAACATTCCAATTACTTCCTTCCTTGGATTGTTAAGTATTCTTTGTGTTAGAATCAAAAAGTCAATCCAATCCATCCTGCTCAGCACATGGATTCAAAAAAAGAAGTATCCAATTAAAGGGCTGTTCCCTTGCTCTGAATATATGAGCAAGCATTAGATATTCACTGGTGTGTAATATTTATATTACTATGGAAACTCAAATGAAATAGCCAACAAGAAACATTCTGCTAGAAACATGGTCTGCAATATTCTTAAATATATTCGATTATTAAACGATACTGCCATAGAAACCATAGAAGGCAGTTAATAGTGAACACTTGTTCCACTGATTTGCACTCCTGCCACCATTGAACTCTGGATTCACTAATCTTGCTTACCCACCCACCCGTGCACTTTGGTTGGCATTGTTTCTGGTTGCCTGTTCTTTTTTCAATGTCTTTTCTTTGGCCTCCAAAACACAATATGAATTCAGAATCTGACACAGTCGCTCTACATCTCAACTTTAGGAAAGGGATAGGAGCTTGCCTCTTCACATTGCATTTTGAAGGTTGGCTTTCTTCCTTTATTCCTTCCTTCCTTCCTTCATTTATTTATTTTCTATGCCGCCGTTCTCGAGGCAAGGCAGGGCAGCGTACAATATTAATATAACAATATATAAGAAATCTAATACAGTATCTCTAAAATATGAAAATTAGCTAAGAACATTTTTTTTAAAAAACCCATGAACACTCACATACATTCATCTAATCCAATCCAATCCTATCTCATATCGGCCGGAGACAGTCTCATCACTAACAGCCCCCATGCCTGCTGGCAAAGGTGGGTTTTTAAGGCTTTGCGAAAGACCAGGAGGGAGGGGGTGGTATGTATCTCTGGAGGGAATTCATTCCATAGGGCCGGGACCACCACAGAGAAGGCTCTTCCCCTAGGCCCCGCCAGTCAACATTGTCTGGCCGACGGGACCTGGAGAAAGCCGATTCTTTGGGACCTAATTGGTGGCTGGGATACATAAGGATACATGAGGCAGCACAGTAAATTAGGAAGGGTAAACTCAAAACCAAGTGAAAAAACAATCAACGACATAGGAGAAACAATAACTGAGATGACTAAGTTTGTAAATCCGTGACCGTGAGTTACAAAATGCCAATTATTAAGACAGATGGGGGATGTTAAAACATAACTATGAGATGGAATACAGATTTCATCCACATTGCAGTACTGTCCTGCGTACAATATTTCACTTTCCTGCCCTATTTATAACAAAATGGCAACTACAGGGCAGAAAACAAAGGCACTTCAAAGAATTATGAGATCATAAAGGAGCTCCCACTTGGCTGTTCCTGCTAGTTAAGCAACTGAAGAAATCAAAGAAGCTAATTCTGCACTTAGTTTAGCCCAGTGTGTTACATGTGATCTGGAAATTGCCTCATTTCTTTCTAACAAATCAGACTTAGAAACCAAAAACAAAACATAGGTAGTCCCCAACATACGATCACAATTGAACCCAAAGTTTATGTTGCTAAGTGAGAGAGTTGCTAAATGAATTTTGCCCCCATTTTACAACCTTTCTTGCATCAGCTGTCAAGTAGATGACTGCAGTTGTTAAATTAATAACAGGGTTGTTAAATGAATCCGGTTTCTCCTACTGATTTGCTTGTCAGAAGATTGCAAAAGATGATCACATGACTCCTGGACTGTGCAACCATCATATAGATGAATGAGTTGTCAGGCAGGTGAATTTTGATCACATGACCACAAGGTTACTGCAACAGTCATATGTGTGAAAAACAGTCATGGGTCACTTTTTTTTCCAGTGTCATTTAACTTTGAACAGTCACTAAATAAACTGTTGTAAGTTGAGGACTTATAACGTATGGCTTCCAGTTTGGGGCTGTCAAAATTCCTGGATCATAGTTTATAGTAACAAATTGCAAGTTAGCAGAAAATCTTGGCAGCAATTATAGAGTGATAGACCTTATTGATATGCTCATATATGATCTTCCAGAATTTCTTCTGAACTCTATCATGCATGTAACATGACAGACAGACAGAAAGAAAAAAGGAAAGAAAGAACAGAGGGAGGAAAAAGGAAGGAGACTGAAATTTGTTTCTTTCTCTTCCCTCCCTTCTTAGAGATACTTGATTTTTAAGATTAATACTCCGAGTGTAGCTGAGTCTGGAAAATAATTCCACCCAAACATGATTTAACAGAGAACAGAAGACCAAAGTTAGGAACATTAATTTGGGAGAGGGAGGGGAGTTATATGAAGTTTTAAAACTATTATTTTGAACAACCCTATATTTAAGAACAAATTACTTTTATTTATTTTGTTTTTAGCTTATCCTTCTCCAGAAGTGTAAAACATCCTGGATTACTGAATCTCTGGGCAATTGGCTGATCATAAAGAAAAACATTTATAAATCAAGTTATTTTCCTGCTCTATTTTATATCCATAAAAATATTGGAAGATACCAAATATGTGCAGATCTGAGCCTGCACCAGCCTGTTCGTAGTTCAACGCTCAAACCATTATCCCACTTTAATGTCTAATGCCAGAATGAGTATTTTCAGCTGAGAGATGGATAGAAACACAGAATTGTCTCAAAGATGTGAAGAGAGATGTTCTTCCATGTGTGTGCAGTGAAGATGTTTGGTGTTGCTGTATAAATAAGGTTGCTGCTATATATTTGAAAGGGAGTCAGTCTCTGGACAAATCATATGTCCAGTGAGCACAACCCACCTACCATTTCCTGAGAGTGTGTCATCTTCAACCCGGCCCTATTCAATGCAACTTCCAGCCATGTTTTCTGGATTTGTCTCAAAAACTGTTTTATATGCTGCCTAGTTTGCATGCTTTAAAAAGCAAGACCCTTCTTCTACAACCAGCTGTTGTGGCCCTTTTTGAGGATGTACTTCCAATCACTGTTTTTGTTGCTCACGTTGTCATTTTCTTTAACAAGTTCACAAGTGAAAGGCTGAAAAGCTGGACTTGCTCCTCCTTCCCTTCCATTTATCAATGGAATTGAGCAAGTTTAAACTACAGTACTTTGTTTTTGTCTCTGCAAGTTTAAACTACTTTGTTTCTGCCACTTTTCCCTTCTATCCAAATAGTGACATGAAAATTGTAAAATTTATTTTTTAGGCTCCAAACTGGTTGGTCGCCAGGAGGACCAGAGGTTTTAGTCTCCTGAGCTTTTGGACTTGTTCTGGAGCCCATCCTCAGAGTACTTCTCTCACTGGAATGGGTGGGTTTTGGTTTTGTTTTTTTACATGGTAGTGGTGGGGCTGGCCACAGGCAAAAAAAGGGGGACCCATCAATCAGAGGTTGTGGTAACAAACAGTCTAGACCAAATATAAGCCATCACCATGGCCAAAGCACTGCATGGGTTAAGATAGGGTTGTCTTAATCCACATTCATTTCTAGCCAAATTACAAGCACAACACAAGCAGTTAAAAACTGGTGTTAAAAAAAATAAGAAAGAAAAGAAACATCCTGAGTCTTGTGAATAAAATCTGTAAATGTACGTGGTTAATTCTTTGAATATGTAATACATATTATGACTCCACTTGTGGCCTGTGGTTTGGCGTACATCCACAAAACACTTTTCTGTGTTTTGAATTCTTGTTCATATTTTCTGGATTTAGAGTCGACAATAGTAACTGTGGAGAACTTATGTTACTGTGCATTGATCTACCCCTAGTCAAAGCACTATAGAAACAGTTACAGTAAACTAATTCTTGAACTGTTAAATACATTTTGAAGTTAGTAATACAAAACCGGGGATATACAAACTCTGAGCTAAGATAAGAAAAACGTAGAAGGAAGCCTTTCAAAGTGTTAATGCATAGTATAAAACCATATAGAAGCTTAAAACAACATTTGGGACTAGCAGCTCAGTCATTAAGTTTTTAAATGACGTGGTCTCTGTGAACTGTGCTTATGATCTTCAACTTTTCTTTTCTTTACAGAAATGCAAAGGTCATAAATACGAAGACTGGTCATAAAGTTATTTTTTCATCACTGCTAATAGTTGCAAATGAGTAGGAACTGTACTGCACTACAATTAAGGACCATGTTGAAAGTGAGATTTTTCATCTTATCTCTATGGTTGATCTTACCAATAGTTTACTAATATCATCTTTTAAATATTTTTACCAATTATTTATATGCTGCCTCTCACCCAAAACATTTCCAGATACTGTATTTATAAAATTAAAAATACATTTAATCATAATAAATAAATAGAGAGATACGTGGACTAAAATAAAGTAATAAACATATCATACAAAAGTTGTCATAGCTGAACCATAATGTCTTCAGTCACTGTCTTAATTTGGCTTTTCTGTGGCATTTCACTTAAGATACTTCTGCAAGTGGCTTGCCACTGAACTTCAAAAAATCCTACGTAAGATACTTAAAACACCCAATCATAATGAAATGAGATAATTATAAACTGACATAAACTGACATAATTATAAATTCAGAAGGATTCTCAAAGTTGCAAAGGAGAAACGACAAACTATGTAAGGGAGCTTTCGCACTTGAAATAAATAAATATGTATGTATGTATGTATGTATGTATGTATGTATGTATGTATATACCTATACACATACATATTCCCACCAAATGGACAAGAAGCCCTTCTAAACAAGCTCTAAATTTCAGCTTTCATGTGGAGAAAACTGATGGAAAGACATACAACAAATTTGAGCCTTTGTCAGAAATTATTTCCAAATGGTGACCAATGAAAATTACGGTAGTCACAATGTAGAAATAGAAAGACTTTCCTTTGCAAATATCACTTCCCCTTCTATCAGTTCAATAATAATAATTAAAAAGAGCTGCAACTCCTTTCCATATTATAGGGATAAGAACCAAGTACTGTATTATCTTTTAGTGATGTTCCTCCCCTCCAGAGCTACATGCAAGTAGGCACACATCCAAAGAGAGGTGAAGGAGGAGAGCGGGAGGGGGGAGAGGAGGGGGGATGTTTAAGATGGCTCCCTTAATGTGCAGCTGAGTAAAGGTAGCTCTGGGAAGTGGAGGGCATCTTTTACTGACCAAGAAACTATCATGAATCTCTCTCAGGGATCTCTTGAGAGCAATCCAAGGGGGGGATAGAGAGCAGACAGGGCTGCAACAAGACCAGGTTATTCAAGTAGCAGAGCGCCCCCGTGGCCTGTGAATCACTCCACAGGAGAGCAAACGCCCGGTCAGATCCACCCGACAATGGTTTCTCCTGAAATCGTTTCATCATTTCTTCCAACCTCCCACCCCCATTTTCCACTTATGGATTGGGTTTCTTTATTTGGCTACTTCTGGGCCAGGGAAGAAGGGAGCAGAGACCCTCCCCGCCCCATTCCCCTTCCTTTGCAAGGCACTTCTGAAAGTGAAGCAGGTGGGCTCCCGAGGGAGTAGCTTTTTTTTTTTTTTGCCACACGCGCGCGCACACACGCACACACTTTCTTAAAGCCGCCTGTCAACTCAAGCAGGATGAATCATTTCCAACGCAGCTCCGGGTAGCCGGGAGAGGGAGGCGAGGCGGCGGCGGCAGCAAACAGCGGCGACTCCCTGTTCGCCAAGGGGAGGAATACACACGAAACCCGCGCGCCTCCTTTTCCTTTGGCAAAGCGGGAGTGGAGGAGGCTGGGCGGACTTTTCTTTAAAGATAACCTCGCCAAACCCCTCCGGTCATCCCGAGCGCTCGACAATATATGTGTGTGTGTGTAGCGTGACCCGGGAGCCACCACCGCCACCAAACGCCGAAGGAAAATTGTCCTCGCTTCGCCCTCCCATCCTCAGCGCAGCCTTGAAGGGGGAAAAAGCGGAGGGGGGGGGCGCGGCAGACGTGTCAAATCAGTGCAAGGCGCTCAGAGGAGAAAGGCGGCAAGGGTTGTGAGGGCAGCGTCGCTTGTGGCGCGGCTCGGAAGCTCGCCGTAACCCCTGACCTCCTCCCTCGATCCCTCGGCTTCCTTGCTCTCGCTTTTAATCCACTCCCGCGACCCCCTTTCTTTTAATCCACCGCACTACCGGTTTTCCCCAATCCGGTGCCACTTAATCCCGCACGACGCCAGCGGCGTTTGTTGCTTTCCCGCGGAGGGAGCTCGGCTCCGGCAGCTCTACTTACCTTCAGGGAATTGCTGCTGCTGCTGCTGCTGCTGCTGCTGTTGGAGCAGCAGCTGTTGGGGCAGCATGGTCACTTTTGTCGGGGGAGCCCCGAGGCGCGGGAGCGCTCCTTCCTCTGCTCTTCCGAAGCGGGTGGGCGAGGATGGTTCTCCCCCTCCCCTTTTCGCCCCAGTCCCTTTCCCTTGACCCGGGGTCGCCCGCTATCCGGCGGTCCTCATGCTGGTGGTGCGGGCTGGCAAGAGGCGAAGGCTGGGGATCGCTGGGTCTACCACCGCCGCCGCCGCCGCTGCTGGGTCTTCCCCTCTGCCGTCGCCGCCTCCTCCACCGCCGCCTGCGAACCTCTTCGAGTTGGGGCCAACATGACACTCACATCCGGGTGACACGGGCGCCCTCCATCCCTAGCAACCCGCCGCCGCCGCCACAGCTTGCGCCCTCCGTCCCCGGCTGCCGCCTCTCTCCTCCCGCAGCCGCTGCCTAGCTGGCTCCCCGCACAATCGCGGCCGCCGGGTTAACTCTCTTGCGCCTGCCGTCGCTGCTGCTGCCGCTGCCGCCACCTGCTGCTCAGGGAGGAGGAGGAAGAGGAGAAAGAGGAGGAGCGCGAGGAGGCTGGCCGGGCGAGCGCGGCCGAGGGGAAAAGGCTGCGCACGACGGGCAGGCTCACCGCGAACTCCCAACCCGACCCCGCAAATGGGAAAAGTGCGCGCCGCGGCGGCCTTAACCCCTCCCTTCCCGACGCCGCTTCGAAAACGCTTCGGCAGGAGAGACTTTAAAGGCTGCGCCGAAGCCCCGCCCACGGGCATGCAAATTACTTCGACATGCAAATGACCTGACCCCTGGGTGCTCTGATGCCAAAAGAGCTACATTTAGTAATGAGCCTCTGGTCCCCTATAATAGGGACCGCTAGGAAAATACACCAAGAACTTGGCTCCTTCCTGCTTGATAATTTCCAGAATTGTAACTTCTATGTGAAACAGCGTGGGAATTCTTCGCCTTAGAATATAAGACAGCACTGTTCTCACAGGGAAAGGGGAAAAGAAGCTGAAGACGCTTCTTGGGTGAGAAGCAAAATGTGGTCAAAGGAAAACCAATAAAGTCCAATTATCTCATGAGAAAAAGAAAAAAAGCAGCACCTTTGAGTTTTCCCAAAGGAGATTGATAATATGCTACTGTAATGTATATTTTGTGTACCAGTTGCACAGCAGGCAGGTGTATGCAAATGTAACATCTATACTGGTGTTTCTTGGGTTTCTTAGAGACCTTTTTTTGCTGTTATTTCCGGTCACAATTTCTCCTCTGTGGTAGTTTAAATAACAATTTTAATAATGCATTCAAGTAAATGAATAATTTTCTCATTGTGGGAGAACAGAGGACACTTTGAAAGGTCATCTGAACAGAAGCCATAAGCCACAACACAGGCCTAATGCTGTTTCAAGTCATTTTAGAACTGGGTGCATTTTTATAACTATGTAGATATTTGTGGTTCAAAATAACAATGATGTAATTGCAACTATTACTGTACTGGAGTACTCCTGGCTTGCAAACCCTTTGCGTGTATGTACATACACACAAAGAGAGAACAAAAGTTATACTCTAACTCATAAATGTTGCATTTTTTGTTGGATTGAATCATATAATTTAAAATGCAGCAGAATGCGCTCTACATGGGGCTACTCCTGAAAAGAGTTTGGAGACTTCAACTAGTCCAGAACGCAGCCGGGTGAGTTATTGTAGGTGCCTCTAGGAACACCCATATCACACCAATTCTCCATGAGCTGCACTGGCTCCCAATCGGTCTCTGGATGCAATTCAAGGTGTTGGTCATCACCTATGAAGTCCTACATGGCTTAGGGCCTGACTATTTTTGGGACTGCCTTCTACTGTATACCTCCCAGCAACCGCTAAGGGTCCACAGGGTCAACCAAACAATGCCAACTGACAGGACCGCGGGAGCTGTCTCTGGAATCAGCTGCCCCCAGAGATCCGTACCTTTTCCACCCTACTGGCCTTCCACAAAGCTGTAAAGACTTGACTTTTCTGGCAGGCCTGGAGCCGTTGAGTGAATGAGATACCATCTAGATCCAGCCATGAGAGTTATTGAGACATATATATGGCTTTTATTTATTTATTTATTTATTTATTTAATTTGACTTCTGTGCCACCCAATCCTGAAGGACTCAGGGGTTTTTTTACAGGGTTTTGTAATTATTTTTTAAATTGTTCTTTTAAAGATTGTTTTTATTTGTTATAAGCCGCCCAGAATCCTTGAGGAGTTGGGCAGCGTCTAAGCTAAATAAATAGATGGATGGATGGATGGATGGATGGATGGATGGATGGATGGATGGATGGATAGATAGATAGATAGATAGATAGATAGATAGATAGATAGATAGATAGATAGATAGATAGATAGATATCAATGTACCTTTTACATCTAGACTAGGGGGGAAAGTTTTTTTAAAAATTGGAGTATTAGTTGAAAGATTTGCCACATAAGTAAGCCATAATCACAAACATTGAAAATCAGTTTTGAGATGGTTGCAAGCAAATCACTTCATACCAGAGCAGCCCAGTCCCTGAGGATTATCAGGTGTTTGCACGTAGCCATGTCTGGATCACTGATTGCTTGTCTCTTCTTCCTGCTTAATATAAACCACTCTTGACCTTCTTCACGCATGTCTTTCCAGCTGCTTTGCCTAAAATGTTTCTTCTTCCTATTTACAGCACCTTCACATGACCCAGAAACACTAATGAGTTCTAAATCCTGTTTGCTTGCTCATGCGTGCAACACTTCTGCACATGTGCAGAAGCATCCTGGGTGAGTGGGCGGAGCCTCTTGTTGCTGGCCCTACCAATTCGCAGAATCGGGCCAAACCGGGAGCAACCCACCCACTGACCTGAAACTAAGTTTGCCACACCAAGAAGGACAAGAACAGCTGCAGGGTCCAAATTCTTTACTCCTGTGCCACCTGCCCACCTGCCCAGAAAACTTTTTCAATAATTTAGTGAGGTTTTTGCAAATCTCTGTGGGGTTCTTCAATTCTGGAGGCATCACTGAAAAAGATACAGGTGTCGGTTAAACATGGAGTTCTGGTTTTCCAAACATTGAATTGCACCATATACTTTTTACCTAGCACCCAATTCTGGAAGCCTTCATTTAATGGACATTCTCCTTTCTAAGCCCTCTTGGAAATCTGTCCATAGCACCTTTAATTAATTGGATGTCCTGTTACTATTATGGCAGGTTAAAAATGGTGGAATAGTTTTTATGGAAAAATGTGTTTTAATTGTTTTTCTCATGCTGTATTGATGGTATGTGTTGTTCTAAACTTCAAAACTGATTTAAACAACGGGCTTTGGGAAGTGCTGGATGGATGCATTATTTTTATGTTAGATCAACTAGTGGATGATAACGATTGGTATTGTTTCCTATGTTAAAAGATAAATGCCATTTGTAAGTTGCCACCCACTGGCAGTATTTACAATTACAACATTTATTTATATCTCAATAAATGTACCAGTAGCATTTATAGCCTCAGGGACACTTAAGATATAAAAAGTATTATTATATCTTATACCAAATGGCCATTAATCATTCTTCATACATATCTGTTATCAATACAGCAATTTAATATGCAAATTTTAAAGACTGAATAAAATAAGGAGCTGAAAACTTCCCTTTTGTGTAAATAATAGGAAAACATTTTAATCTCAAAGTCAAAACCCTTACTAAATCTCAGATTATGTTTGCCATAAAAAAAAGTGGGGTATTCAGTATTTTTATACAGAAAAGGAATTAATAAGTCATCATGATATTAAAGATGGAACCAGTTTAACACTTTATTAAATCATATGCTTTTTATAAGGTATTGTATTCTGAAAAGAAGTAATCATATATTTATATTTGACTTTGAAAGCAAGTTTATATTTTCAGACCCATTCGTTGTTTTGAGCTATATTCCTACTACATGGATATTGACAGCTGGACAATGGGAATGTATTATTCATAACCTGCTTATTGCTGCCCTGATACTAGTATGTATGTATGCAGGGGTGAGCAGCAGGCAGGACGGGGTGGAACGCATCTCCACCGGCGGAAGTGAAGCCGTGTGCCCAGCCCCAGCTAACTATCCCCCCGTCCCATCCTCTTCCTCCTCCTTGGAAAGCGGCAGGGAGACTAGCACTGGCAGGATTTGCAGGGGGCCCATTTCCTTCCCCCTCTTTTCTAAACAGTTGATCGGCACCCATTCGCCTAGCTAGCCAGCCTGAAGCAGGGGGCAACCCAGGAAGGAAAGCGCGGGAAACACGAAGCAAATTGTCACTCCAGAGAGTGACACTGGTGAGGTTGTAAGTCGAGGACTTAAAAGTTCACTTGAAGGATGATGATCGTTCAAGCCACTCCTACCAGGTCACATGGCCAGCAAGCCACTCCTACTCAGTCACATTACCATCAAGCCACACCCACAAAATAAGCCACACCCACAGTGTGGCAGGAAAAAATTTGGCTGCCCATTACTGTATGTATGTATGTATAAGTAACTTGTGGTGGTGCAGTGGTTAGAATGTAGTACAGTGATCCCCCGATCATTGCGAGGGTTCCGTTGCAGGACCCCTAGCAATGATCGGGTTTTAGCGAAGTAGCGCTGCGGAAGTAAAAACACCATCTGCGCATGCGCAGATGGTGTTTTTACTTCCGCAGCGCTAGCGAGGAGCCGAAGATTGGGGGCCGCGCGGCTGTTTTAAAACGTCGCCGCCGGCATGGGGGGCTTGCCAGCACCCCCCGGACCCCCAACCCGGGTTTGGGGGGCTGCTAGGAAGCCCCCCATGCCGCCGGCGACGTTTTAAAACAGCCGCGCAGCTTGCCAACTGAGTCCCGAAGACAAACGTCAAAGGCGAACTTCCGCGTTTGTCTTCGGGACGCATTGGGAAGCCGCGCGGCTGTTTTAAAACGTCGCCGCCGGCATGGGGGGGCTTGCCAGCACCCCCCGGACCCCCAACCCAGCGAATGAATGGCGGGTGGCCGGGTGAAGGGCGGGCTCGCTGCTCGCCCGGTCACCCGGGTTCGTTTGGCTTCGGGACATGCCGGCGGCGACGTTTTAAAACAGCCGCGCGGTTTACCAACTGAGTCCCGAAGTCAAAGGCGAACTTCGGGACTCAGTTGGTAAACCACGCGGCTGTTTTAAAACATCGCCGCTGGCATGTCCCGAAGCCAAACGAACCCGGGTGGCCGGGCGAGCAGCGAGCGAACGGCGGGTGGCCGGGCGAAGGGCGGGGCGAGCGGCGAATGGCGGGCGAGCCGGGCGAACGGCGGGCGAGCAGGGCGAACGGCGGGTGGGTGGGCGAAGGGCGGGCGAGCGGCGAGCGGCGGGTGGCCGGGTGAACGGCGGGCAAGCGGGTGCTGGGGGGGGCTTTGCCCTCCCGCCAGCAAGAGGGGGAAGACCCAGGGAAGCCGCCCAGCAGCTGATCTGCCCAGCGCCATCTACGCATGCGTGCCCATAGAAAAAAAGGGCGCGCATGCGCAGATGGTGTTTTTACTTCCGGGTTCAAAAATCGCCATATAGCCGTTTCGCAATGATCGGGAGCGCAATACCCGGGGGATCACTGTACTGCAGTCTACTTCTGCATTGGATTTCTGAGGGCAAAGAGAGATGTGGGATGGAGAAATATAGCAAGGAAGCAAAAATGGGGATTGGGACAGTGTTTCCTCTAATTATTTGGGGGGTGGGCGGAAAAGTATAGGGTCTGAGCGGCAGTCTCTTCGGGACTGGGCGGCACAGAAATAATAAATAAATAAACAAACAAACAAACAAACCACCCTGTTTTGCCTCAGAGAATTTCAAAATAAAATACTGTACTGTGTGTCTATAACAGTGAGCTCATAATAGGGCAACTCTATCAATATCAAAATGCCACTTAAATAGTTGAGCTACTTTCAAACTAGATTTTGATTTTCTTTCTCTCTTCCTTACTCCCATTCTTTTTCTTTCTCTTTTCCTTCCTCTCTTTTTTCTATCTGTTTCTCTCTCTTCCTCTCTTCCTCTCTCTCTCCTTCCCTCTCACTCTTTCCCTCTCGGCTTTTGGGCAGGTTTGAAAAACTCTGAGTTGATGATAATTTTTAAGTGAGCGATTGCTCACTGCTCAGCTTAGAGGGAATTATGGATTGGGAGATAGGATATTCTGTGAGATAAGCCATAGCAGTGTTGGAAACACAAGACAAGAATGAGAAACCAAACTTCTTCAAAGAAAAAGAAGAAAGTCCAGTTGTCTCTTTGGGACAACTATGACCCAGATGAATCTCCATATACAACTGCACTGAGTACAAACTACCACTTATTGGCCATAATCACAACTTCTCTTCTATTCCCTCCTTAGTAGCAGCAACACAGTTTCTCATTTTTGATTGTGAGAGTAGCCAATAAAACATGGTGCTGCTTCAGGATGCTTTGTCTGTGTGCTTTGTATTGTCTTAAGCATTCCTTTTATCAGCTCTCTTCTCCATATGTCTTAAATGGCTTAGAATGAGCTTAGTTATGCCACTATCCGATCCAGTCAACAAGATGAAAGTCGGGGTTGGGAGGGAAAACCCCCCCAACCTTTTCTTCACATGGGTGAAGCTCATTATCAGTGATGTGGACTCTTTAACTCTTATGTGCAAAATATGCAGAATATTAAATAGTCTTTTCCTCTCTAAAATTGAGTAGCTCTGCCTTATCATTGAAAAATGCACAAACAAATTGCCTCTTTCACTGCCTGTATAATGAGATCTGAATCCACAATGCCTTCTACAGTCTCTTTATACTACTGAATCCCTGCTGTTTTGGTCACTTGGCCTTTCTGTTTTCTTCTGAAGGATACACTAGTTTTATCTAGGCCAGGGGTGTCAAACTCAATTTCATTGAAGGCTACATCACAGTTGTTAAACCTCAGTTGTTAAACCTTGGAGTGGGAGTGACCAAGGTGGGTGTGGCCAGCTTGACATCACTCATGTTGGGGGCACCTGAGCGCTCTGCCAGAGAAAAAAGGCTCCTGAGTTCCATTTTTGGCTGTGACAGTTTCCTGCAATCTTCTGCCAGTAAAAATAGAGCTCAAGAGGATCTGTGTGCAGCCCGCCCAAGCTCTGTTTTCGCTGGCAGAGGCACCACAGGCCAGTCCTTTGGTATTTCCAGGGCAGCCCTGTGGGCCAGATCTAAGCACTCTGTGGGCCAGATTTGGCCCTGGGTCTTGAGTTTGAAAGCCCTGATCTAGGTAAATATAGCATGAACAACCACAACGCTGTAATTATAATAGTTCAAATCCTGCATTTTTCTTGTCTTTATATAAATATGGACATTTTGTAATAGTTCCTTCTTGCATTACCAGTAGTCTTGGGTGAACCGAACTTGCATAGTTCAGGTCCATGCCGAACTTTGCGGGCTTCGGCATACTGAACCTGAACCTGGACTTTTCCGGAAATCCATGTTCAGGTTCTGCATTCGCTCGAACACCGTGGTGGGCGAGAGGGGGAGGTGGGGAGGGATCTGAGGCTCAAGCCACCCACTCGGAGGGGTGACTCCAGACTTGGAGCCTGACCTCTCCCCCAGCACTTCCCCTCCCGCCAGGCCAGAAGGGTGGGGAGGCAGGTTCTGCCGGCTGGCTATTCAGGATCCCGGCCGGCAGCTTCAAGCGGATGGTGGGCAGGAGGGGGAGGTGGGGAGGGCTCTGACTCAGAGCCCTCCCCACCTCCCCCTCCTGCCCACCACCCGCTTGAAACTGCCAGCCAGGATCCTGAAGCGCTGTGGGGGAGGTGTCAAGCTCCATCAAGCGGGTGATGGCCAGGAGCCGCTGAAATGAGAGAGAACTGGGGGCAGGGATTTTCGGCAGCTCCCAGCCATCGCCCGCTTGATGGAGCCTGATGCTCCCCCTCCAGCGCTTTCCTCCCACCGGGCAAGAAGGCTCCTGAGGCAGGTTCTGCTGGGCTGGCTTTTGAGGATCCTGGCGGGCAGCTTCAAGCGGGCGATGGCCGGGAGCCGCCGAAAATCCCTGCCCCTAGTTCGCTCTTGTTTCGGTGGCTCCCAGCCATCACCCATTTGACAACTGCCCGCCAGGATCCTCAAAAGCTGGCCCAGCAGAACCTGCCTCCTGAGCCCTCTTGCCCAGTGGGAGGCGAAGCACTGGGGGGGAGATGTCAGGCTCCATCAAGCAGGCAAAGTCTGAGAGCCACCGAAATGAGAGAGAATTAAGGGCAGGGATTTTCGGCGGCTCCCAACCATCACCTGGTTGATGGAGCCTCACAATCCCCCCTGCAGCGCTTCGCCTCCCGTCGGTCCAGAAGTGTTAGGGTTCAGGTTCAGGTTCGGCAAACCTACCCGAACTCCAACGTCAAGTTTGTCCGAACCCGCCGAACCCAAACTCCAATGGGTTCACCCAACACTAATTACCAGCCCTTTCCCCAGAGAGCTGAGGTGGGGCAGCAGTAGATTGCAGTACTGCAGGGCCCTAAAGCTAACTGTAGATCTGTAGGTCAGCGGTTCGAATCTCATCACCGGCTCAAGGTTGACTCAGCCTTCCATCCTTCCGAGGTGGGTAAAATGAGGACCCAGATTGTGGGGGCAATATACTGTCTCTGTTAAAAAGTGCTATTGCTAACATGTTGTAAGCCGCCCTGAGTCTAAGGAGAAGGGTGGCATTAAAAATAGAATGGATGGATGAATGAATGAATAAATAAATAATCTACACAAATGTTTCTCAATCTTGGCAATATTAGGATATGTGCACTTTAACTCCCAAAATTCTTCAGCCAGTCATGCTGTCTAAGAAATTCTGGAAGATGAAGTCCACACATCTCAAAGTTGTCAAGTTTGAACAACACTGACGTACACCATCAAGAACCCATTTCTCAGAAGGAGACTTATAGGCGATATAGGGGAAATGTCTTTCCCCAAAGAGAAGTCAAGATTCGGACCAAGATTCTTAAAAATTGTTACACTGTATTAAACTTACAATTCAAGCAAATATACATTGCAGAATATATTTGTTAACAGAATATACATTTGTTTACTGTGGCATTGCAAAAATCATCATCATCACCATGGTAAATCCACATGGAAGGTGGTAGGCAGTGGGGTACCACAGGGTTCAGTCCTGGGCCCTGTGCTCTTCAACATTTTCATTAATGACCTAGATGAGGGAATACAGGGGGAACTAATCAAATTTGCAGACGATACCAAGCTGGCAGTGGTAGCCAACACCCTAGAGGATAGACTCAAAATACAGAAGGACCTCTATAGATTAACACTGTCACCCCAAACTAACAAAATGATGATCTTGAAGTCTTGGTGGATAACCAACTAAATATGAGCCAGCAATGTGCAGCAGCGGCTAAAAAAGATAACACAATCTTAAGCTGCATCAACAGGGGGATACATTATATTAATGCCCTGGTTAGACCACATCTGGAGTATTGCATTCAGTTCTGGTCACCACACTTCAAAAGAGACATAGAAACTCTGGAGAAGGTGCAGAAAAGAGCAACAAAATTGATAAGGGGACTAAAAACCAAGACATACGAAGAGAGGTTGCTGAAACTGGGCATGGATAGTCTAGTTTAAAGAAGGGCCCGGGGGGACATGATAGCAGTATACAGGTACTTGAGAGGTTGCCCCAGAGAGGTGGGAGTCACACTATTTTCCAGGGCACCACAGGGCCAGATGAGGAACAACAGATGGATGCTGACCAAGGAGAGATTCAACCTGGAAATAAGGAAGAACTTCCTGACAGTCAGAGCGATCAACCAGTGGAACGGCCTGCCAGTAGAGGTTGTAAATGCCCCAACTCTGGACATTTTCAAGAGGAGATTGAACTGCCATCTGGCTGGGGAGGTATAGGATTTCCTGCTTGAGCAGGGGGTTGGACTTGATGACCTGCAGGGTCCCTTTCAATTCTAATAAAATAAATACATAAATATATTTATATTAAAACATGTAGATTAACCATGCCATGAATAACAATAAATCAAACATGTAAATGATAATTACATTAAGCCGAATATTTAATAAAAGATTGTTTCAAAAGGGCTCTTTTTGGGTCCATTTAAAGAGAAGTAAATTTAAATCTGACTCGTTAAGAAAGGATTGAGCAAAATACTTTAATGGTGGAATTTTTATGGATATTTTTATGGATATTTTTGAAGATTGGTCTTCAGATTTATCTGATATGATAGACAGATGGTGTGTCTATGAAATTATTGAAGAAGAACCTACATGGGCTGACTCTGAAATTAATTTGAATGTGGATTTTTAAATTTGACAAATAATTCAAAGGATGCGGGGGGGGGGATGTACTGGACATAGCAATGAAACTAGTTGATGCTTCATTGCTTAAAAGAAATATACAGCTATTAAAGCAAAAAATGTTATTTGGACAACTTTTTCTTACTGGCTATACAAGAGGTATATTAAAATTATGAAGGATTTTTGAAGCAAGCGAAAACAGTTCCAGCTTCTTTCATTGGCATATAAATGAGGTCCATTAGAGTTTGAAAGATTCTTAAAGTAGATGTTATGTATCCATATAAATAGGACTATGTAAATAAGTTATGTAAATATCCGTTTAAATCCGCTCATCTGCATAGCTGCCTGCGGATTGGCCAAGCCGTGGGTGGGAAAATCCAGATGGCTGTCAAAGCCACGCCTACAGAAAATAAACCCTTTAAATTTGGATACCCATGAGTGCGCCTTGCTTTTTACCGCGAACTTTAATATAGATACTATGTTACTTGTTACACGGGCTGATTCCTAATAAAGACGAATTCAGCAGCCACGGGTCTTCTAGTTATTCAGATCTAACGGTAGATATAGAGAGATCTTTATTTGAAGTGGTTAAAAGATTATTAAACATGAAGAAAGAAAATAGGGTTAGCTTTGGGGGGCAAGGATAAAATAATTAACTATATCTGGTATCCTTGCTGGATTCTTTTCTGATAAGGAACTAAATGATGAGGTTTTTGAATGTTGTTTTTAGTTAAGGGATGAGATATAGGGTGAAAAGACTTATGTATATTTTAAACGATGGTGATAAATAAATAATTTAAAGTTATCAGTCTTGATAAGGTATATCCCAAATGTTGGAGAAGTCTTTTGTAGATATAATTGCGCCAATAGTTCCTTCATCTATAAACCCAATATAATAGATTGATCCCATTTACTCCATTTCAAAAATTCTAACTTATAATATACAGTTGAGTTACCGTATTTTTCGCTCCATAAGACACAGTTTTTTTCCTCCCAAAGTAGGATGAAAAATCAGCCGCGTCTTATGGAGCGAAGATGCAGGCAGGGAGGGGGGGAGGCGCTGGAGCAGAGGGGGGGGGCGGCGATATACAGTAGAACTCCCCTGCGGGGAGTCCAGCGCTGCCTGAGCTGTGAAGGTAAGGGCCAGGGAAAAGGGAGCCAGGCTGCTTTTTCTTTCCCGGGGGAGCGGGCGGGAAGGGCGAAGCCTCTAGGCTGATCTTTGCGGGTGGAAAGTGTGGGATCAGGCAGGGCGTAAGGCGGAAAGCCTCATTTTTTTGAGGGGAAAAGACGTCGGCTGAGGGGTGCCCGGTGCTTCCCAGTGAGGAGGAGGAGGAGCTGGGCTCCGGAGGGGCGCACGGGGAAGGGCTTGAGCCGCCGCCTTCTCCTTTCCTGCTGCTGTTGTTTCTCGCCGTAGCCTCGCGTGCTGCTTATCCCTCGCTGAGGCGAGAGAGCCGCGGGGCAAACAGCCGGCACCGGGCGCAACCTTTTGCGAGGGAAGCCACCGACGCAGCAGGAAAGGAGAAGGCGGTGGCTCAAGCCCTTCCCCGTGCGCCCCTCCGGAGCCCAGCTCCTCCTCCTCCTCGCAGGGAAGCACCGGGCACCCCTCAGCCGATGTCTTTTCCCCTCAAAAAAATGGGCAGCACTACCGCCGCCACCGCCGCGGGGAGAGGCGGGCATGTGGGCTGGCGGCATTGGCCTTGGTGAAAAGTCCAGGGGCAGCTCCAGCGACTCCCCTCCCGTGGCTGCTGTTGAGGCGGCAGCGGCGTCCGCCTCCGGCGCGTGGCTCTCTCTCCATTCTTCTCTTTCCCCCTCTCAGGCTCCGAATGCGGCGGAGGTGGGGAGGTCTCGAAGACCCAAAACCCAGCCAGTCGCTCGCAGCCGGTCGGCGGAGAGATGCGGCAGCCAAGGGGAAGCGACAACAGCTGCTGCCGTTCTCACTTCAGTTGTTTTGGGTAACCTTATTAACTTTCCCTTCCCGCACTCCTCATGGCTGGGCACTCTTGGCTTTCCCGCTTCCCAAGCTTGGCCACCGCAGCCAAGCAGAGCCTGAACGAGAGAGTATCCAGGCTTCGGTCACCAGCAGCCCAGCCCCCCACCTATTATGCCTCCTCTTCCCCCTCCCACGATGTATTTGGGAGATTAGCCCGTAAAGCTAACGCTCTTCGAGGAGAATGCAGCCTTCTCCTTTCTTTGGATTCTAAAATATTTAGAGCTATTTATTTGTTGTTGCTTGTTTGTATATTTTCCCAATTCCCCTAGGGCAGTGTTATTGTAATAAATATTTTAGCCTACTTTTTGGCTCAAAATATTTTTTTTCTATTTTCCTCCTCTAAAATCTAGGTGCGTCTTATCAGCAGGTGCGTCTTATAGAGCGAAAAATACGGTAACTAACGAAAGCCTTGCTAGTACTGACTTGAAGGCTTCTTTTGTTAGACAATTAATTGAATCTGTGCCCTGGCCAAACTCTTCTGATTTTTGCAATGTTTGAGGAAAGAGAAATAAGACTGTCAGTCAGAAGGTTGCAGCCCCATAAATAAGAAAGTTGAAATACTAAAACTATGGATTGACAATTATAATAATGTAAGAAAGAGCTGTGCTATGTTTCTAGTCCTTTTACTATGCTAACACAGAGGATTTGGTGACCTCTAGCAGAGAGCATATATTATTTCCTAGAGCAATGACAGATTGGATATTATAAAAAGCTGAAACATACCAAATCAAAGCATCAAATTAACCTTTCTGGAATAACAAACAAGTCACTAAGGTATCTTTTGACTTCCTACAAGTTGCCCTTGAACATAATAGAAGTTACTTGAGAACAACCACATCTCTATAGTGCACAATCACTGATCTTTCAAAAGTACCAAATCATTAAAGTGGGAATATGGTTTGGAGCCAAAGGTACGGTCTTGTTTTTGCAGAGCATGGAAAATTTAAGTTGCAATACAAGATTCTGCTTTACTAAAAAGTTTGCATGTCCAAATGAATAAATGTTGGCAGATCTATCATCACAGTGTAATAAGGTTGCTAAGTAAAACGCGCTCAGGTTGACTATGTCTTGAGGTCTTTCCAGTTTGCTGTTCTGAAATGTTTTTCTAAGCCAAGTCTGTGCACATATCTATTCTGGATATTAATCTTTTCAGTCATTTAATTTGCATGTTGCGCTTTATTGTCCTCAAGTCATTTCTTCTCATTAACCATAGGCATAATGCTTCAAAAATGATTCTTAGTCAATCTGACATTTCAAAAAGTATTCTTTCTCTATTCTTATTAAATTAATTGCAGAAGGAGAAAGGTCTGATTTCAGAAATGACATCCAATGAAATCGTTGTGAAAATATGCCAATAGATGGAGGAGGGTGTGAAAGATGTGCTGGTGACAGTTTTGAGGAAGAAAGACTGTGTAAATACAGATTTTAAAGTTGGGCTTTGAAATGTCATTTTTATTTAGGAAGCACTTCTTTTTTTAAACACACTTTCAACTTTTTTATTAACAATTCCTTTCTGTCATTATTCTCCCAGCAATAAGTGTTGATCATGTGCCGCTTTGAGAAAGAAATCCTTCATGTGTTTACTTCAAAGTAAGCTCACAAGCAAAATTCATATGCTGTGCTAAAAAAAAATTGGTGGTTTATTTTACTATGACTTAACATGGTGTGCGATAATGCATGTTATTAATAAACATGACTGGTGGCCTAAAGTTATGTATAAAGTCAGCCCCCAAGGCTTAGTTAAAACACTTAACCGTAGCTCAGCAGGATATGCCAACATAACAAACATGATTATTATAGCCTTATTCTATCAGTTATCCTGGAATTAAAAGATACCTCTTGACAAAAAAAAAGGTTTGCAATCCATCTGATGATACAAAGTAGGGAAATTCTTTGTAGGCAATAGATAGATCTTTTGGGCCAGTAATTTATTTTATCTGAATATTATTTCATTGGGGGCTACTGTATAGGAGTACGGCAGGAAGAGAGTCTGTTTCTACATGGTTTTTGTCCCTGCCCTTTCATTAGAGTTGAGAAAAATCCTGAAGAAGGCATAGCTGACCAAAGAACCCGCATCACAACAATAACTGGGAGACAAACACTTTCTTTTGTCTTGGGTTTTAGAAGCTTCTGCCCTTTGAATTCAAGAGGCAGGCATTATTGTATGCTTCTGGTGCAGAATCCTCAATATCGCTGGGTTATAATCCCCATTGATTTTAGCCTACTTGGTCAATGACAAGATGAGGGGAGCCACAGCCCAATAGCCTATATGTTAACTCTTGTCATCTTGCTATTTTGCTTTATTGTTGCACTAATACAGTAATGGCGAACCTATGGCATGGGTGCCACAGGTGGCATACGGAGTCATATCTCCTGGCACACGAGCCATTGCCCTAGTTCAGCTCCAATGTGCATGTGTGTGCTGGCCAGCTGATTTTTGGCTCTGGGAGGGCATTTTTGGCTTCCAGAGAGCCTCTGGGAGGATGGGGGAGAGAGAAACATGAGCCTATTGGGCCCAACAAAAGGGCACAGGTGAAACTGTTTTCGCCTTCCCTAGGCTTTGACTTATGGGTGTGGGCACTCACGCATGCACAATAGCACACGCCCACACTCTTTCGTCACCCGAGGAAAAAAGGTTTCACCACCACTGCACTAATACATTCAGTTTACAGAAAAGTTGATTAAGGGGAGAACATCTACACACATTCTTTCAATATTTGAAGGGTTGCCACTCAGAAGAGGAAATGGATTTGGTTTTGATTGTTCCAGAGGGCAGAATCAGAACTTCTGGGTTAAAAATGTATGAAAGAAGATTCAGGGTAGATGACAAGAGGAATTTTGTGGCTGTGCATGTTATGAACTTGGAGCAGGAGAAGGAGGAAAATGCAACAAAGATCCCATAATCAAAATAAAAATTAAATGAATTGCTGAAATGCATACCAGTAAGAATATTTTTCCACAGTTTTGAGTTTTAGCATTATACTCGCTATGACTTGGACAGAGAATTCCTATATTTAGCTTTCAGCGTGTTTACTTTTTTATAGAGTGATCTCAGTCTCATCTGTTCAACGAATTTCTAACTTAGTTATTTCCTTATTATTATAACTTATTTCCTGCAATTCACTACCATTAATGTTACTCTATATTTTATTCATCGTATATAGTGTGTGGTACTGTATCTTTTACTGTATTGCCAGTTTCTGATACTAATCTAGTTTTTCATAATCTAGATCCATCAAAACCTGTTTAGGGTGGTACAGATTCTGACTGTCTCCCTTTGGTCCTAGCTGCTACACTGGGCCGGTGTCTGGGTCCACAAGCCCACTCCATAAAGCTGCCAGGACCTTCGGTCTTTAAGGAATCATGGTAGCCTTAATTTTTCATCTCAATGCCAGCATTCTTTGTCTGCTCAGTAAGTGTTCTTGTCTAGAACACTCAATCTTGCTAGCAATGAAGATGCTTGTAATATTCTACCACTTAGAACCACTTGTAATTTGCCAAAGTCTAGGCCACTCATCAGGTCTGACATCTTCAAGGAAGAGCCACGGTCAACAGTACCTTGACTTGTTTGTCCTGCCTTTAACACTATTCTAGTACTTTCTCAGGGGTTTTGTCCTTTTTTTTTCTTCCTCCTTTCTTCTTACTTTGTTTAGATGTTTCAGTTAGATTCAATTATCTTCTTTCTTGATACCATCAGTCTTTGGCCAGCTCAATCATTTTGTAAGGGCAGAGCCCATAAAAGAGATCAGGAAGGAGACAAGGAGCTATTTCTCTGCCGTCAGGCATGGGGGAATTGAGACATCTCCCCCGGGCCTATACAATTCACATATGGTATGTTTGTGTGTATGTCTGCTTTAATAACTGGTTTTTTTAATGCTTTTAAATTATTAGATTTGTCTTGAATTGTTGTATTGTTGTTGTGAGCCGCCCCGAGTCTACGGAGAGGGGTGGCATACAAATCTAATAAATAAAATAAATAAAATAAATAAAATAAATAAAATAAATAAAATAAATAAAATAAATAAAATAAATAAAATAAATAAAATAAATAAATAAAATAAATAAAATAAATAAAATAAATAAAATAAATAAAATAAATAAAATAAATAAAATAAATAAAATAAATAAAATAAATAAAATAAATAAAATAAATAAAATAAATAAAATAAATAAAATAAATAAAATAAATAAAATAAATAAAATAAATAAAATAAATAAAATAAATAAAATAAATTTCAGCCACCTTACTTTATTCCTCGTTATATCATTTCTTCTAGACACAGTGCATTTTGCAATTAAATGCATAATCACTACCTGGAGTTTCATCTAGTACTTTCTCCCTCCTAGACTTCACTTTCTGTCTGTCTCAAGGCCATTGTCTCTCTTTAAATCCATCACAATTTACCTATCTTGAAAATAATATTCTGTAAACTGTTTAAGAAAGCCTAGTAGGAAGTCCATTTAAAGTGAGAGCACCAGTAATCTGAAATCCCCACAATAGTTTTCTTCAGTATATTTGGCTAGTTTGCAGTCAGTGCAACCAATGAATATATGAGTATTTAGGTGCGGAAAGCAAATTCCATGAAATATTGAAAATATATTGTTTTCTGAGCATTTTAAAGAACCTCTGTTGGTGTGTAGGAACATTTTTAAATCTGTGCCTTAAAATTTTAGAAAAATGCTATATCTGGAAACTTTCTTAAAATAATCGCATGATGACAAAGTATTGCCAAAATCAAAAGAACTGGCAACATTACAGTACTGTCCTTCTGACAACTACCAGACACTCCCTGTGGATTGTTCCCTATATTTATCTGCTGTTGAAGAATTCTGTTCATAATCTGCCAACTCCAAAAGAGATTTCAGAATAGAATTATAAATCCAAGCAACAATAATTGATATGGCACCGATTCACAATGCGGGCCACGATACATAGCAATCTCACAAAAGATGGCCACACAACAACCTCTCAGAGAAGTTTTGATGATTCAGTATATTTACCAAGATAAACACTATTGACAAAGCATAAATCTGTGCATTCTATATAGCCAAACACGATTATTATTTTCTGAGTACAAGAATGGATCTCCTCTTCCTCTCTCCCATGCTTGTGTTTTTCAACTTCAATTCAAAATACTGTTGCTCTTCTTTGACCCAAGCCATCTTAAGCCCTTTGTAGAAGTTGGTTCTCAATACTTGATTTCAAGCAACTCTGACTGGCTGTAATGCCTGGAATACCCCTTCCACTCTAATAGCTACTCACTTCCTATGCAGCCATCTTGTTCTGGGCTGCTATGTTCTCCACGTTTAAAAAATAATAATATTGTGGTTATTAATAGCTTATGTCAACAAAATACCATCAGCTCTAGCAGCTCCTTCTCTATTCAAATGTCATATCCTCCAGGAGCCCCCTTCCCACAATTTCTGCCCAGGTTGGGTGAAGCATCCTCTCTTTGCTTTCCCAAACCCTGCTCACAATATTGCAAAGCTTCCTCTTCCATTTACCCCTGTTTAATTAAAAAAAAATCAAGCACTGACATAGGAATATTGTTGGGTATTGGGTAGTGATTTCTGACAGTCTAAAAATGGGTGAACAGTGCAGTCAGGTGATAGGAAAGCAAGTAGAATGCTTGGCTGCATAGCTAGAGGTATAAAAAGCAGGAAGAGGGAGATTGTGATCCCGCTGTATAGAGCACTGGTGAGACAACATTTGGAATACTGCATTCAGTTCTGGAGACCTCACCTACAAAAAGATATTGACAAAATTGAACGGGTTCAAAGACGGACTACAAAAATGGTGGAAGGTCTTAAGCATAAAACTTATCAGAAAAGACTTCATGACCTCAAACTGTATAGTCTGGAAGACAGAAGGGAAAGGGGGGACATGATCGAAGCATTTAAATATGTTAAAGGGTTAAATAAGTTTCAGGAGGGAAGTATTTTTAATAGGAAAGTGAACACAAGAACAAGGGAGTGCAATCTGAGGTTAGTTGGGGGAAAGATCAGAAGCAACGTGAGAAAATATTATTTTACTGAAAGAGTAGTAGATGCTTGGAATAAACTTCCAGAAGACATGGTTGCTAAATGCACAGGAACTGAATTTAAACATGCCTGGGATAAACATATATCCATCCTAAGATAAAATACAGGAAATAGTATAAGGGCAGGCTAGATGGGCCATGAGATCTTTTTCTGCTGTCAGTCTTCTATGTTTCTATGTTATTTTCTGTCTAGGAATCTGCATTGTCAAGACTCCCTCCTTGCAAAAACACTGTGGGTCTTCAGGGGAAGATAAAAAGGAAAGAACAGCCTGTTCTCCTGATGCTTTGATTATTGTTGCATCAGTGCAAGGAAGGTGTTGTAAAGGGAGAAAAAGAAAGAGAAAGGGTCTACTTTAATGTCAAAGGAGATACTGTAATGTGGAAAAGGCATGTGAAGGCATTCATGCATGCAAGGATCTGGAGAAGCAAATGAAAGGCACAGAGACTGAGAAGGAAACAACCCTAAAAAGAAAAGTCAGATACTGATGAAACAGTCCACGCAAGGACCAGCCGGAAAACCTTGCCTTCCCAAACAAAAGGAAAGGCCAAAAAACCACAGAAACCACAATCAAAAATTGAGACGTCCATGGTCTGGATTGAGCTCAATTTCATTGCCAGTTTACTGCAAAGCTGGACTGGAATTTCTGAAATTGCCTTAGGAACAGCATGGAGCAACATGGGAAGACAAGCAATTTAAGATGCAGCATGGAATTGCTTTTGGAGTCAGCTTTTATCAATAGTTTAACAGTCAGACATTTTCTGTGCCTGCAAATCATTCCTGGTTAATAAAAAAAAAGAGCAGTTTGATATGTTTACGACACCTCCATGCAGGTTCAGGGCTGTACTCATTCCCACATGATTACAATTTTATTTATTGAAACAAACAGCCAGGCAAAACCACCGGCTCTTATGGCAAGTGGATTTATTTGCATCATGAGCTATGCTTGCATTTTTCCTCCCACACACACCGGAGAAAAGTCTACAGAAGCTGTTCCCTAAGAACCGTGTCTAACATAACTGGATGGGATGATCAGGAAAGTGAGATGATGTGTGACGAAATAATATACAGGTTCTGGAAGGAATAGAAACATAAAAACATAGAAGACTGAGTTCATTAAGTCTTTCCTGATACGTTTTATGCTTAAGACCTTCCACCATTCTTGTAGCCCGTCTTTGGACCCGTTCAATTTTGTCAATATCTTTTTGTAGGTGAGGTCTCCAGTATTCCAAATGTGGTCTCACCAGCGCTCTATATAGCGGGATCACAATCTCCCTCTTCCTGCTTGTTATACCTCTAGCTATGCAGCCAAGCATCCTACTTGCTTTCCCTACTGCCTGACCGCACTGTTCACCCATTTTGAGACTGTCAGAAATCACTACCCCTAAATCCTTTTCTTCTGAAGTTTTTGCTAACACAGAACTGCCAATACAATACTCAGATTGAGGATTCCTTTTCCCCAAGTGCATTATTTTACATTTGGAAACATTAAACTGCAGTTTCCATTGCTTTGACCATTTATCTAGTAAAGCTAAATCATTTACCATATTACAGACGCCTCCAGGAATATCAACCCTATTGCACACTTTAGCGTCATCGGCAAATAGGCAAACCTTCCCTACCAAACCTTCCCCTATGTCACTCACAAACATATTAAAAAGAATAGGACCCAGAACAGAATAGTCTGAAGGGAAAGCTACATTATCAGATGACACCAAAGGTAGTTCTCAACGTATGACCACAATTGAGTCCAAGATGTTGGTTGTTAAGTGAAACACTTAAGTGAAATTTGCTCCATTTCTGGCCACAGTTGTTTAAGTGAAACACCGAAGTTGTTAAGTTAGTAACATGGTTATTAAGTGAATCTGGTTCCTCATTGACTTTGTTTGTCAGAAGGTTGCAAAAAATGATCACTTGACACAGACTGCTGTAAGTCAAGGACTGTCTGTATAGTTCAGGGGTAGGCAAAGTTGGCTCTTCTATGACATTTGGACTTCAACTCCCAGAATTCCTGAGCTAGCATGATTGGGTCAGGAATTCTGGGAGTTGAAGTCCACAAGTCATAGAAGAGCCAACTTTGCCCACCCCTGGATAGATTCAAAAAATGATTGAGCTGGAAGGTGGCTTATAGGTCATCTAATCCAATCTCCTGATCAGTGCAGAAATCTAATGAAGTGTCCCTAGCTACCAAGATCTGTTTGAAAACCTCCCAAAAAGGCATTTTTACAACACTGTTCTAAACAGGCTGTTCCAATGCTTAACAGTTTTTATCATCAGGAAATGCTTTCTAATACTACATGAATTTCTTTCCTTTTAATTTTGGTCCATTCTGGTCCTTGTCCTATTCCTGTTCTCAATGGAGAACATATCTGCCTTCTCTCATTCAGGAACATTTTTAAAGCTTTTTTTGGACACTGTGATCTATTTTATCTTTTTTTCTTTTGCAAATTAAATATGCTCAGCTCCTTAATAATTATTAAATATACTTTGCTTTCAGTACTTATCATCCTAATAGCTCTTTTAGGTCTCTCCATAGTCCTTTCAAAAATGTGGTGCCCAAAACTGAACACAGTATTTCAAGTACATGCACAGGCTACACTAAAACTATTACTGTATGTTCTGTAATCAGATATTTCTTTCAAAGCAGTCCAGGATTCTCTTGGCCTTTATAGCTTATGCACCACACACCTTGTTCAGAGTTGGTTAGCAGTCCATTAGCATTTTCACCATATGGTCTCCCCATTCTTGTACCTATGCACTTAGTTTTACTATTCAGCTGCAGGACGTTATACCTGTCACATTTGAACATCATCTTGTTAGCCAATCCTCTACGTTTAGCATCATGATAGACACTTTGTAAAGTGGTCACTTAAATCACAACTTTTCCGATACTACATCTTAATTCAAAACATAATTAGTCTTGGCAGTAGACTCTCAGATACCATTTATCTATATTATGAGCTTCATTGCTGAGATGGGTGAAACATAGCAATAGCATTTAGACTAATATAGCGCTTCACAGTGGTTTACAGCTCTCTCTAAGTGGTTTACAGAGAGTAAGCATATTGTCCCCAACAATCTGGGTCCTCGTTTTACCGACCTTGGAAGGATGGAAGGCTGAGTCGACCTTGAGCCTACTGAGATTTGATCTCTGCTGGCAGCCGGTGATCAGCACCACCGAGGCTCAACATAGCAGTTAATTGCCTGCTGTCTACAGTGGAATGAAGTTGAATTCTACTCATTCAAAACCATGCTCTAATATTTAAACACTAAGGTTTTTTCTTCCCACCTTTCTGAATCAAGGAGCTTTGGAAGTCACATTGAAAATGTTTGTATAGTGATTCTCTGCTATCTGGTGGTTTCTGCTTCGTTAGTCTCCTCCCTTACCCTTCCATTCAACTATCTAGAATAAATTGTTACGTGCTTGAAAAGTACAGACTGAGGTTGGAGACCAGAAAATCTTATTCAATGCTTCACTTGATGGCAATGCAGAATCATTTACAAGGAGTTTTTGGATACAGTTATTCAACCAGCTGCTAATCCACTGGACAATTTTCATTTGTCCTTCTAATTCCCAAACTTTTTCTAATTATATCCATATCTTGAATTCTGAATCATTCTGCTATAGAAAAAGAAAAAGTGAAATAGCTAAAACCCATCTTAATTTTGATAAGGGTAGCATTCTTTTTTAAAAAAGATGTTACAAACAACAATAAAACATGACAAAGTGTCAAAACAATAATTACACAGTTATATAATAAATCATTTTTGATTCACAGGTCATTGGATTCATAAGAAATTATACAGTTCCATAGGGCCTTACGAAGAATTCCCTTCATGAGAAATAAATATTCATATATTGGGTAGCATTTTTAAATGCTCCCATTTATGCTTTTTAACAATCTAGTCTAGTACTCTGCCTGGTTCACATGGAAATCATTAATCTGTAGTTTCCCACAGCTTCCATCTTTCTTCTGTGATGATTGGGCTCATGTATTTTTCCCCTCCAGTTTTCTTGTGCCTAGATCAGAGTAGGAATAAGGCAAAATTAACTACCTTCCTGCTTGATTAGCAAGGAAAAATCACCTGATCCCCTCCTAGCAGCTGTTCACGCAGATCAACTTTTAGGTGGGCAATGAGGATAGACTGTGTCTCTAATTCACATATGTTAGAGCTGAGAACTCCAATGTAGTTTGAAAGCCATGGGTGTGTCTCTCTGCTCTACAGAAGATGAAGAAGTCATTTGGAAAATTTCGAGAGTCTCAGTCTCCTCCCTTGGACTTTTGTAGCTTTTGCGATGAAGAGAATGCCTTCCTTCTTTCTTTTTGGAAAACATCACCAGTATTAGGTTGCTAGTCAGTAAGGGCCATGCTGCGAACCGGTAGCGAAAATGGAGCTCTCCATGGAGCTCCACATTGTCGGCGTGCACACATGCCCGCCCAGTAATGGGCAGCCAAAATGTTTACTGCCACACTGTAGGTGTGGCTTATTTCCTGGGTGTGGCTTGATGGTCATGTGACTGGGTAGGAGTGGCTTGCCGGCCATGTGATCAGGTGGGAGTGGCTTGAACGATCATCATCATTCAAGTGAACTGTTATTGCCGCACGATGCCTTTTCATCTCAGGTGTGGGCAGAGTGAGGGCTTCGTGGAGGGAAAAAGACCGCAGCCCAGACTGCTTCGGCGTGGTACAGCTCTCCTGGCCTTGGGAGGGGGCCGCGTGAGGTTGGAGGGGAGCCAGGCAGGAGAGAGGGAAGCTTGTCTGAGACTATGAAGTAGGAAAGAGGAAAAAAGTGAGGAGCACACAGCAGCAGCAGGGGGGGAAAAGGAGAGCCGAGCTGAGACCAGTAATCCAGGAAGTTACTGCCACCGGTCAGCTGGAGCTGTGCATAAAGCTTCATTTCCGCTGGTGGATCTGTGTTCCATCCCATCCTGCCTGCGCCCGCCCTAGCAAGAATTTTGCTTCTGTGCAAGCACAGGGAGACAAATCTTGTGAGAGAAGGCATGCGAGAGAGAGATTTTGGCAATTTCGCCAAAATTTCGCAAAATCACCGAAATCTCGCATACGTGTCTTCTCGCAAAATATTGCTTCCTGTGCTTGTGCAGAAGCAAAACCTTGCTGGGCGCATGCACGCCAGCAATGCGGAGCTGTGCATTCATCGCATGGGTAGTGGTGGTAAGTAGCAAACCCCACCTGAACATCACTCTATTCTTATATTTATTTGGGTGGACCTGAACTATTGTTTGTTCTAGCTTAAAATGTGAAATGCATTTTTGTACTTGACAGGACTGAACATGTTCCACTTCAGTTTGATAAAATATCAATTACAATTGCAAATTGAAACTCAACACCAGATATTGAAGGGGATGCCGAACTGTAATTAGACTAGTTTCCTAATTGAAAATGATTGAAAAAGGAAAGAAATGAAAAGAGCTAGTTCATATTCATACTGTACCAAGAGCAATATCTTGCTGTACCTTTTCCTAACAATGCCACTCGTGCTTAGTACAGTAGTTGTTTTTAAATGCTAGTTTAGAAACAGTTGTTGGTTCCCAATTATTCTGACAAAGCTTTTTTTTTCTTATTTAATATCAATTGTTTTTCTGGGGGTGGGCACAGCTCTTGGATGTATCTGTATTAACTTACGCAAACAGCAGCAAAACTCCGGGCTCAGGGGGGGAAAGAGTGTTAACAGAGAAGAGGCTGATTTGTAAAATTGGTCCCTACGGCTGTGCACAAACACAACCATGTAGGGTCTGACTAGGTTCATGCTTGGTTGGCCGGCTCTGACAAAATCCCTGGATTGTACTCTTGAAAATTGAAGCTGCAGCAAAGTAACATAGGTGTGATCTCCAGGAACCTAAGAGAAGAGTTACTTTTTATATTGCTTTCTTCAACTATTTTATTTTACAAATATGGATAGGGATATGAATCCAAAATTATTTATGGAAGCAGATGGGCAGTGTCTGTTGGAAGATCTATCCTATCACTGTGCCTATTTTCAATCACTCCTATCACGCAGTTCCCTGTTTGGGATAAGCGAAACTGTGTAGAGCCATATTGGAGGGCAGTCAGACATTGCCCTATGTCAGCTCCTGCATACCAGCTGATTTTTGGCCTTGGGGAAGGCTGTTTTGTCCTCCAGACACTTCAGAGAAGTTTCCCTGAAGTCCTGCAGTGCAAAAAACCGCCCAACAGGCAAACTGGAAGTTCAGAAAATGCCAATATGTTAAAAATATGTATGGATATGTACATATATTTGGCCAATAAAGAATTCTGTTCTGTTCTGTTCTATAAAACTATATATTCAACCTCACTTACTTCATTTGGATAAACACACCCAGAGTCCACTTTCTGCCACATATTTAACCATAAATTAATTAATTAATTAATTAATTAATTAATTAATTCAACTTCTATGCTTCCCAATCCCGAAGGACTCAGGGCGGCTTACAACAACAATATAAATACAATATAAATAGATACAAAACAATAGAAAGAAGTCTTCTTTCGCTTCCTTTTACATGTACATGTCTAACTTTTTCATCATATTTTATCAATTGATAGTTTTACTGACTCCTCTTCAAAGTCTCAATCTTCCATATCTATTGTTATCCTAAATGGGTTCCTGGATATGAACTTCTGCAATACATCATTGCTTTACTCAATTAAATGAGTTCACATCAATTAATATTCACATAAAACCTATTTCTAGCTTTGATTGATTGATTGATCGATCCATCCATCCATCCATCCAAATACCGTCTAATCATATCCATTCACAATATTCTAGCAATCATAGATTTCCAATCTAGAGATTGCAATATAAACCAGCATGCTATGCTAGCATCCCACCAAACAGACTTACGATATTAATAGAAATATAAACAGAAAATGGTGGTTGGAAAGACAAAACAAGAAAGAAATGTAAGTGAAAATCAATATAAATGAAAAGACTGAAATAGATGAATGGGAGAAGGAAATATGCAAGAAGAAAGCAGATGATAGTTATTTACTGATTTATTGACATGAAAAAACCCCATATGCAGCAACAAAACATAACTAAAAATAGAACTGAAGAATAAATTATCAAATGACTTTAAGAACTTGTGAAAATAACTTTATAGTATAGTTACTATAAATATAGATACAGACGGCTGGGCTGCTGCCCGGGGGGACACACGCAGTGGGGTAGCGAAAATGGAGCTCCACCCCAGAGCACTCAATTTGCACTGAAAGATGTTGAAGGAAAATGAGGGTGTCCTGCATAAGCCACGCCCACAGTATGGTAGTAAAACGTTTGGTAGCCCTTCACTGGATATAGATAGATAGATGATAGAGATAGATATATAGAGAGATAGAGATAGATAGATAGATAGATAGATAGATAGATAGATAGATAGATAGATAGATATAGATAGATAGATAGATAGATAGATAGATAGATAGATAGATAGACAGACAGAGAGAGAGAGAGAGAGAGAGAACTGAGACATCTCCCCCAGGCCTAGATAGTTTATGTATGGTATATTGTGTGTATGTCTTTTTAAATTATGGGTTTTTAGATATTTTTAAATACAGTGGTACCTTATGATACGAACTCCTCATGATACGAACTCCTCATGATACGAACCCGGGGTTCGGAAAATTTTTGCCTCTTCTTACGAACTTTTTTCGGGTTACAAACCCATCGCAGATCGCAAAATGGCGCTCCACTGGGCGCCGCTGCTTGGCTGTCAACTTTTAAAACAGCCAGGGGGCTTCTTGGCGTTCTCCCGAACCCAAACCCGAACTTTTTGGGTTCGGGTTTGGGAGGCCGCCGAAAAGCGCCGCCGCCTGGCTGTCACCTTCTGAAACAGCCGGGGGGCTTCTTGGCGTTCTCCCGAATGACGAACCCGGAAGTTCGGGTTCCAGTTCCAGTTCCGGAGGCCGCCGAGAAGCGCCTGGCTGTTTCAGAAGGTTACAGCTGGGTGGCGCTGCTCGGCAGAGCGCTGTTTTTGCAATCGGCGGCGGTGTTTTCGGCCGATCTGGAGGCTAGAAAGGAGGTGGGGAATCCCAATAGGGAATTCCATGGGCGAAGCTTTGACGTCACAAAGCGGAGCGCCATTTTGGGATATATATTTTTTTTGCACAGATTAATCGCTTTTACATTGTTTCCTATGGGAAACAATGTTTTGTCTTACGAACGTTTCGCCTTACGAACCTACTTCCGGAACCAATTAGGTTCGTAAGACGAGGTGTTACTGTGTTAGATTTGTTGTACATTGTTTTATATTATTGCTGTGAGCCGCCCCGAGTCTATGGAGAGGAGCGGCATACAAATCTAATAAATATAGATATAGATATAGATATAGATATAGATATAGATATAGATATAGATATAGATATAGATATAGATATAGATATAGATATAGATATAGATATAGATATAGATATAGATATAGATATAGATATAGATATAGATATAGATATAGATCACACACACACACACACACACTTCTGTCAAGTCACCTAGTATACCCAAATATCGGAAGGTGCATAGTCCTTCCTTTTTATTTCTTTATCAGCAAAAATGTAAGTTTGAAAATATATATATATATATACATACATACATACATACATACATACATACATACTGTACATACATAACATCTAACCACAAATATTCTTAACAACACATTTGCCTTTTTTATGTAGGCAAATGAAAGACCCATTTTTAAAAATGAGATTTGGCAGATAGAAATCTGTGCTTCTTTTTAATGTAATAATGTGGCAGGTTTCTACAGAAAGAGAGTCTTACGGTATGGATATTGCCAACTACTAATAAATAATGAATGCACCGAAATGAGGTGGTGCTGAAATGCTGATACGGCGAATTAATGAAGAGTGCCATTTCAAAGTATTAGAACTAAGTCTTGTTTCAATAGAGGTCCATAAGAAGATTCCTTTCAAGTAGAAAACAGCCAGATCAAATGATAACATTCTTACATCTCTCTCTCTCTCTCTTCTCTTTGCATACCGAGCACTTATTTACAGACGAAAGCTTTTTAGAAACAAGATCTGTGTTCAACACCAATGGTCTTCATTTTAGAACTTACCCTCCCTTCACTTTGATACATGGAGAGAATTATTCTGACAAAATCTGGATCACTTAAAACAGGGCTGTCAAACTCCTGGCCCAAGTGCCGTATGCGCCATGTGCTGCCTGCACCCATGCCTGATTTAGCAAAGGGGGGGAGCTCCGATGCATCACATGATGCCCTCGTGATGATGCGAGTTTGACATCCTGACCTAGAAGATTACAATCTGTCTCTTTCCAAATCTTCTTGTATTTAATGATAAGACAAAAGTATGTGGTATGGGAAAATCTAATTAATTCTCTATTGAGATAATGAAAAAATAGTTATAAAGTAATTATATCACTGCTAGCACAACTATAGTTTTTTTTTAATTTTGGTTTTAAAGTACTTCATGGAAATGTATATATGTATATACTGTACATACACATACACATTTCACCTGCTACTCTCCATCTTTTGATCCAGGTAGTCTTTACATTCAAAGGAAGAGCAAACAGGAAAAGCAATAGAAAGAATTTCATTTCAGCCAATTGCTGTTCACTGGTAATTCTTTCATTAACTATTAGTTCATTGATATCTCATGAGTAAGCTACTCATATCCATGACTGGATTTTCCAATATATTTTCATTTTGTTAACAGCTGCTGTGAAGTAGCTCAATTTAGACCTCTTGGGGCAAGAGAGGGCAACTGTATTTATTTCCAGGACATTTTCCCACAGGACACTATATGTGGATGGCTGAAAAGCAAATAATTGGAGGAGTCACAAGAAAAATGTGGAAACTTCCTTCCTTCCTTCCATCCTTCCTTCCTTCCTCCTTCCCTTCCCTTCCCTTCCCTTCTCCTCCTCTTTTCTTCTTCTTCTTCTCCTTCCCCTTCTCCTTCTTCTGGTTATAATCTCTCTTTCTCTCTCAAATTATAGAATGCATTTGATTAACAAGGGAAAGAAAGCCTTTTACCCAAGAAATTATACTCATACTGCCTTGTAAAGATATATAAATTATCCAATTTTGCAGACCTCTCTAACTGCTCCAAGCTGATACAAGTCTCATAAAAATTTTCAAATAAAAACTTCCATGTGTTTTTTCCAGAGGTTTATCCCTTTTTTAAATATTTGACTAACATAAAATGTTGAATATGCTTAAAATTGGTGCCCCCTATTTTCCCATACAACAATAACTTTATGAGAACATTGGGCTGAGGAAAAGCTTACTGGCCTGAAGTCACCCAGCTGCCTTTCCTGCCTGAGGGAAGCCTAGAACTTACACTCTCCTGGTTTGAAGGCCATTACCATGTTGTAGGTGTTATTTCTATTTGCATGTAAAAAAATTAAGAGATTCCTATAAGGACACCAAAAGTGTCAATTCACCCTTTTATTAAAAGACCTTAATCCCAAAACCCATGAGTCGTGATGGGCATTGTGCAAAAGAGCAACCAAGTCATTTTACTGTGTTTTTGTATACATTGCAGATGGACTAGAACTACAGTAGAGTGGTACCTCTACTTATGAACTTAATTCGTTCAGGTTCTTAAGTAGAAAAGTTTGTAAGAAGAAGCAATTTTTCCCATATGAATCAATGTAAAAGTACATAATGCATGCGACTGGGAAAATCACAGGGAGGGTGGAGACCCTGTTTACTCCCAGGAGATTCCTAGAGAGGCCCCACGGAGGCTTCTCCCTGCTTTTTCTGGCCCTGTTTCCTCCCAGAAGATTCCTACAGAGGCCCCACGGAGGCTTCTCCCTGCCTTTTCCGGTTACAGTTTCGGAGGCTTGAGAAGAGGAAACAGGGCCAGAAAAGTTTGTAAGTAGAGGCGTTTGTAGATAGAGGTACCATGGTATATTGTTTTTAACTTAAAGCCAACATTATGAGAGTCTAGAGTTATTTCTGAACTTGTACAGAGTCCTTGTAGACGTTCTCAGTGTGAGTATACATATGAATGTAAGCAACTGTTGTAAACGTTTACCATGTAACTGAAGTGCTCTGAAGTCTGTGACATTATTGTCATTATTCTACAATTTATTTTTTAACCCTAACTTAATTTTAATGTTAGCATTAATTTTTATATGTTGTTTTACTTATCAATTATATTATACACTTGCCCCTTTTGGAAAGGTGGGCAATTCAGAAATAAATAAAATAAAATTATATACACATTATACGTGCCATTAAGTCATATAGTTTTGACTCTTAGTGACCATGAAGATATATTTTAATACAGGATATTGTATCAAACCCAGTCCTTCAGATTTTCCAAATGGTCTTCCTATGGCTGCTGTAAAACTGAGACCTTGTTGCTGATCATCCCATTTTCTCTTTCATTCCATTTTTATTTCTTCCACATAACGCCACAAAAAGAAACCATCATCTCTGGACGAGGGGACAATAAACTTTTGACTTCATTTCCTTTTGACCAGCAAAGAGACTTGATATAGCCATGAGGCTATTGTCAGGCAAAGTGACCTTTAAAGAGTATGTGTCATTTCTCCCTGTTTTCATGCATCTCTGCTGGCTGGATATGCAAAACTCTGACACTCCTGTATTAAACATATATTGGATTTTTCAGACTATAAAATACACCAGACCAGTGATGGTGAATCTTTTTTCCCTCAGGTGCCAAAAGTGTATGTGCGTGTGCTATCGTGTATGCACAAGTGCTCCACCCATGATTCAATGCTTGGGGATGGCAAAAATGCCCTCCCCTGCCCCTCCGGAAGCCCTCTGGAGGCCTGAAACTGCTCATTTCTCAAACTCTGATGAGCCTGATAGGCCCATTTTTCACCCCCTCCAGGCTCCAGAGACAAAAATGCCCTCCCAGAGCCTCCTGGTCAGCCAAAAATCAGCTGGCCGGCATGTGCATGCCCATTGGAACTGAGCTAGGTAACAATTCATTTCCAGCAGATATGGCTCTGCATGCCACCCGTGCCATATGTTTGCCATCACTGATGCATCTAAATTTACAGGAGAAAAACAACAAAAAAGATTTTTCCCTCCGTGCCTCAGATTTTCAGCCTCCAGAAGAACTCTGTAGTGCTCCACAGTTCCATTTTCACCAAAATGGGCCCGTTTTTGGTGAAAACATGCCTGATTTTGGCCTGCAGAGTGCTTCTAGGAGCGGAAAGAGAGAAAACGTGACACACAGAGGGTTTGGGAGGCAGAAAATGCCCGTATTTGGTCTATAAGACACACTTAAATTTTCACTCACTTTTAATGGGGAAAAGATGCGTCTTGTACTCCAAAAACTATGGGTAAAGAAGTTTGGTATATTGGGTCATGGAAATATTGAGTTAGATGGCTATTGCTCATATTCAGTTAGCAACAAGAAACAGGACAAATCTAAGGATAAATTTGGTTATCTCCAGAGGACTCTTGCAAGCGAAAATAATAAATCTTATCTTCCATGTACAGTGGGCTGGTTTCAGCTTTAATGTACTTTAAACACTGAAATCATCTTTCAATTAATATTTATCTGACTACGTGACCCCGGAGTTCATTAAAAATTGCGGCATGAGTTAACACACTAATTGTTCAGTTTACCCATCTGGCTTCATATGTTATCAGCGTGGACAACTGGAGTGGTTAGAATGGGATTAAACAATAAGATCTAACATGAAAAATTAGAAAAACTTACTTAATATTGTACGCCCCTTAACATCTGATAAAGACAGAAAGGTAGCATAATGATGATGATTCATGCAAATATGCTGCCCTCAAACTATTATGGGGATGGGTTCCTTACTTTAGTGTATTTCCAAAGATGCTAAATGCAATTTACCAACCTTTAAACTGGCCTAGATGGCTAATCTTCTGGTTCTATTTATTCTAAATAGCACAATGGTGGGAGATAAGCCATGAAGCTTTGCATTCAGGATGCAAAATGTCAACCCCTGACTATGCTAATAGCATACTGCAGTCTAGTAACTTATGTCTGCCACTTACAGGTTGATCCCCATCTAAACAGTAATCATCTGTCATTTTTCCTAAATGTTAAGTTCCCTAATGGGGCTTTTTGTGCAGAGACAGTATTTAATTTCAACACTAAGGCAGATTCTGGATTTGCTCAGATCAACTGGAATGAGCATATCAGTAGAGCTCCAGGCAATCTGCAGTTCTGTTTTGTAGATTAAGAAATGTTATTCTTGACCATTATGGTACAATCATCTAGAGGCCAGTGAAGTATGTAATCAATCAAATATATTCAGGAGGTTTAGCAAAGACTCAGACAGATCTAAAATGAGAATAGATCAAGGATAATATTTAAGTGCGCCTTTGTGCCTACTGTTCCTGTCCAAATGTCTTTTTTTATCTTTTCTATCTCTACTTTATACTTATATTATGTTAAACATACTACAATACAATACTATATTTGTATGACAAAATAAAAAAAAAAATATAGAAAAAGAATAATGGTTAAGTTCCATAAGTTTAACCAGGGGTGGGCTCTAAGTTATCTCATGGCCTGTTCACTTCATCCTGTGTTGCATTGGTACACCTTGTGGGTGCACACACACATTTTGCGTATTTGCGCATGCACAGTGCCAAAATAAATTAAAAAAATTTAAGGTCAAAAGCAAGATGGAGACTGCATCCACAGCTTCTGCAAATGCTTAGAAGAAAAAAACCGTAAACATTAAAAAAAAATTTTTTTTTAAATGGCGGTGCCAAGGACCAGCACCGACCAAACCTGGTCAGTGACATCATCGTGACATCACCAGCAGGTCACTACCAGTTCAGGGAAACCGGTCCGAACAGGGGAGAACCCACCCCTGAATTTAACCCATTGATAACTTTTCTGCATTAATTGGAAAACTATTAACCTACACATACATACACATGCACTCACCCACACCCGCACCCACCCACATCCATACACAAACACATTTCTATACTTTGGGGAGTCTGCGGAGAGGGGCGGCATACAAATCCAATAAATAAATAAATAAGAGAGAGGAGGGAGGGAGAGAGAGAGAGAGAGAATTTTATTCATATGCCATATTCCCCAAAGGTGCAGAAGTCCAATTTTTAATGCTTTAAATTACCTGAGTTAATCTTGTGACTCCTATTCATTTCCTTGTTGGTCATTTACTTAACTGGTCACTTTCAAGATATTCAGGAACTGACAGATCTGCTGCAAACTGACAAGGCTCCAAAAAATGTTCCAACAGCAGTTGAGCTCATGAAAACAAAGGCCGAGTGTTGGATCAACATTTTTGGTATCTTCTTTAAAAATAATTCTCAAACAACAAATAATTGTAATAATTTGGACATGGCTATAAATGTCCTAATAAAACAAATGCAAATGGGACATCCAGCAAACAGCCCATAAACCTTATGCCACCAGACTCAAAGTGTCTCTAGGATTTATCTATTTTAAATGCACCTTTCGATCTATCTCTAGAGAAGTCTTATAAGGAAGAACATAAAGCTTGGGAGCTTGGGAAGGATTCCCTGATATCCTGGGAAGGATTCCATGGATGAAAATCTTAAAGGGGGAAACAATACAAGAAGCTTGGGAAACTTTGAAAAATATGATTATAAAAATTCTGTCCACATTACTACTGGGGCAGGGGGGAAGCTTCCACAAAACTTATGAGTAAAGACAAATTCCCTTTTAAGGAATAATAAGAAATTATATTGAAAACAGAGACACCAATATTGTAATACCTTAATATTAAATCACATTATGTGACTAACTGCATCTAGAATATCATGTGTAGTTCTAGTCATCAATCCTGAAAATACAGTAAAGATATAGAACATTCAGAGGAGGGCAACAATGGGAAACAGATGTTTTCCGTTTATAACTTTTTAATCGACAAATGAAGCAAGTGACAAGGGACCAGTGGTGGGTTGCTACTGGTATGCCCCGGAGTTCAGGTCCAGTAGTGACCACCAGATTGCACAATTTGCGTGTGACTGCTCCAGTGCCATCTTCACCACTCCCCCCAGAGATTAGAACTGCCCCCACCCTCCCTGTCTTTCGTAAACTACTCAAGACTCACTTATAACACCAGGCATGGGGGAGTTGAGATATTCCTTCCCCCTAGGCCATTACAATTTATGCATGGTATATTTGTGTGTATGTTTGGTTTTATAATAAGGGTTTTTAGTTGTTTTAGTATTGGATTGTTACATGCGGTTTTTATCATTGTTGTTAGCCGCCTCAAGTCTACGGAGAGGGCGGCATACAAATCCAATAAATAAATAAATAAATAAATAAACACACACACACACAAACACACACACACAACTGAATTTTTGGGCCTTTCTTTGCTTCCTGTGCATGGGCAGAAGCAAAATCTCAAAATGAAAGGATGCTCACATGAACAAGATTTTGGTGATTTTTTTTCCAAAATCAAATGAGGGGACGCTGCGAGGGGACACAGGATGCGTATGTAGCGCACCAGTACATGTGTAAATGGAACCAGCTGCTGCAGGGGACGTCTTTGAAATGTATGAAATCATGCATGGGAATTTTGTACACCTAACATGCAACTCTCTCACAACCAAAGGTGGGCTCCTCCTACAAATTACCTTACTCCTCCAGACTTCAATTACTATGTTTAGAAAATTTACAGCTACGCAGCCTCCGAACTGATTTAAGTGTTGTTCATAAAATCATACATCACAATGTACTCCCTGTTAGTGACTACTTGACCTTTAACAACAACACCACAAGAGCATGCAATAGATACAAACTAAATGTAAATCGCTTCAAACTAGACTGCAGAAAATATGATTTCAGCAATAGAGTGGTCAACGCCTGGAATTCACTACCGGACTCTGTTGTTTCTTCCCCCATGAAGTAGACCCAGAGACAGGGTTTGAGCAATCGGTACTTTTATTCAGCTCAGAGAATAAGTGACAGCTCAGCAAGGTAAAGTGACGATTCAGCGAGTACCGACTGGCTCTGCAGGGAGAAGCCGCTTCTTTTATACTTTTGCGGTTCCCGCCAAAGCGAGAGCCGGCCGCGTCTGAGCCAATCAGGAGCGACTTCCTGCTTGGGCTCAGACAGCGCTGGAAAAGAGGAACAAACTATTTACAGCGTTACAAGGTAGCCATTTCAGGATACAACACCCCTCCCCTCATAGTTGGACCCATCCATCAAGAAAGCCACGTGACGAAGTCGTCCAATCGGTGAGGCCTTCGAGACTCTCGCGCTGACCTGCGCAGTCCATTTTCTCCTTCGCCACTGACTGTGGAGGATGGCTCGCCGCTGTTCTCCCGGTGCGGCGGACTAGGCCTGGCGGGCCCAACGAAGGCCTCGGAGGACGAGGATGGCTCGGCGTCGCTGGATGGTTCCCCCTGGCCCGATAAGTCTCTCTGCGTGTTTCTTAGTTCGGGCAATGTATAAAAGTCTGTTGAGGGGGGAGAGTCCGAGTCAGCGGGTTGTTGTAATTGGTTTTCAGTTCGTTTCCGAATGTGGTCTATGTGTCGTTTCCACAAACGACCATCCTCCAGTTTAACAATATAAGTCTTGGGTGCATTTTGCTTAACAATAATTCCCTTCATCCAGTTTACATTTCCATCAAAGCATTTTACATATACATTTTGACCCAAATACATTTCTCTTTCTGGTTTTATGCACATTTGGTTATTATTCAAACAGAACCTTGGGTTTAACCTGTCTAGTGGTGACCTCAACTTTCTCCCCATCAATAACTCTGCAGGGCTTACATGTGTGTGCGAGTTAGGGGTAATGTGCTGGGTTAATAAGAATTGGTCCAAGTTCTGTTGCACATCTCCAGGGCCTGACCTGTGCAATGCCTCTTTTGCCACCCTTACGTAACGTTCTGCCAACCCGTTAGCCCAGGGCGAGTAAGGCGAGATGAGGGCATGTCTGACCCCCAGGCCATCTAGGAATAATTCGAATTGCCTGGCTGTTAGTTGTGGTCCATTGTCAGACACCAATAGATCAGGGCAACCATGGGATGCAAACAGTCTGCTCAATACCTTGATAGTGGCACTTGTGGTTATGTTGTTCATTGCTATTATTTCCAACCATTTGGAGAAAGCATCAACCACTATTAGGAAATACTGAGACCCCACTGGGCCAGCAAAATCAATGTGGATCCTAGACCAAGGGCCAGCAGGCTGTTCCCACTCAGCCGGAGTTGTTTTGGGGGGATTGGGCCTAGACTCTTGGCACGGGTCACACTTTGAAACCCAACTTTCAATATCAGCATCAAGCCCTGGCCACCATAAATGCCCCCTTGCTAGGCTCTTCATCCTGACAATCCCAGGATGGCCCACGTGCAACATTCTGAGTACCTTTTCCCTTAGGCGTTTGGGGATGATCACTCTGTCCCCCCACAGCAAACAACCTTTTACATATGACAATTCAAGCCTTTTGTTCTTAAAATCACACAATTCAGGTTTAACAATATCATTTTGCCATCCCTTTAGAACACAGTTCACTACTTGTTTCAGGATTTGGTCTTGCTGCGTGTGTGCAGCTACCTCTTTTGCTGTGGTTAGTGGGTTTTCCTCGAGTTCTATCATTAGCACGTCTGTGGTTGGAACAGGGTCTTCTACCAAGTCTGCTATGGGGCATCTGCTGAGGCCGTCTGCATGATTGATTTCCTTCCCCCCCTTGTGGGTGAGCTCATACTGATACCCAGAGAGGAAAAGGGCCCATCTGATTAGTCTTGGAGACATAAAAGGTGGAGTGGGCTTGTTGGGGGCTAGCAGGCCTAGTAGGGGTTTGTGGTCAGTGACTAGCTCAAAATTTCTTCCAAAAATGTAATTGTGAAACTTCTTTACCCCTGCCACTAATGCCAGAGCCTCCTTGTCTAACTGGCTATAATTTCTCTCCGTGCTGGTCATGGTTCTTGAAAAAAATGCTATTGGGGCCTCTGTCTGATTAGGTAGAACGTGAGCTAGGACTCCTCCTATGCCGTACGGCGAAGCGTCGCACGTGAGCCTAATGGGTAGTGAGGCACTATATTGGACTACTACACTTTTAGAAGTTAGTAAATTTTTTATTTGAGCAAAGGCTTCACGTTCAATTTTCCCCCATGTCCAGCGGGCTTCCTTCTGGAGTAAACGATGGAGAGGCTCTGCTACTGTTGCCTTCTGCTTTAAAAAAACGGAATAAAAATTAAGGAGGCCCAAAAATGCTTGCAACTCACTCTTATCTCGTGGCTCTGGGGCTTCTCTAATTGCTCTCAGCTTCTCAGTTGTGGGGTGGATACCTTCCTTATCTATTTTATATCCTAGGAATTCAATACTGTTAGTTCCCCAGACACATTTATCAGGCTTGATTCGTAACCCTTTGTCCTGTAGCCTCTTAAGTACTTCCCTTATTCTTTTGTTCACTTGTTCCTGGTTTTCCCCTGCAATTAAGATGTCATCAAAATATGGGATGGCCCCATTTACCCCTGACAATAGGCGTTCCATGATGCTCTGGAATATCCCTGGGGCTATGCTCACCCCAAACTGTAACCTCGTGCATTTGAAAGCCCCCCTGTGCGTTACAATTGTTTGAGCGTTTGCTGTTTGTTCATCGACCGGAAGTTGCTGGTAAGCCTGCGCCAGGTCGATCTTTGCGAACCTTTTCCCCTCCCCCAGGGAGTGTAAGAGTTGTTGCACAACCGGAATGGGGTAGGGGTGGTGTTGGAGTGCCTTATTCAGGGTTGATTTGTAATCAGCGCAAACTCTTAAGGAGCCATCTGGCTTCAGGGGTGTCACTATGGGAGTTTCCCATGGCCCCTGTTCCACAGGGACCAAGATACCTTGACTAATGAGTTTGTCCAGCTGTAAGTCTAGCTTGGGGAGAAGCGGGAGGGGAACCCTGCGAGGTTTCAGTCTAACTGGTGGGACCTTGGGGTCAATAGAGAAAGATATGGGGGTTCCCTTATACAATCCTAAGGTGGGGCTGAACACTTCAGGGAATTCTTTCACAAAGTTAGGCATAATATCACAGTTTACATTACACACACCCGAAATTTCAATCCCCAACGGTTCCATCCATGCTAGCCCTAGCAGGGAGTGTTTGGCCCCCGTCACAATAAGCATGGGAAGGGTACATTTGACATTCTTAAATACAATAGGTACATTTGCAGTTCCCAGGACCGAGATTACCCCCCCTTGGAAGTCTCTGATCACCAAAGAGGTTTGAATTAGGTCAGCCTCAGACACATTAGGCATATATAGCTTAAATTTTTCCCAGGGCATGATGGTATATCTCGAACCCGTATCTAGCTCCATTGAGCAAGGCTGGTTATTTAGCAACAACGAGATAACAATTTTAGCCCCCTTTTTGGTTGCCGTGTTATTCACGGAATATTGAGAGTTACCTCTATTGTAGTCTCGGTTAGCGGTGGGGTAATTCCTTTGACCCGAGTTGCGGAACGGTCTCCTTTCTCGCGATTGGGGGGGGTGGTTTTGGGGTCGCTGGTATTGTTGTGTGGCAAAAGTTTCTTCTGGTGCCGTTGCCCTGCATGCGATGGCGATGTGGCCTCTCCGGTTGCAACGGCGGCAAGTGGTGTCGCGGAACGGGCATCGATGGCGCTGGTGATTTCCCCGGCAGCCCGCGCAGGGGGCTGGATGAGTAGCTCTAGGGTGTCTCGGTTGGTCTTGCAGGAGGAGGCAGTCGTCCCCGTTGCTAGTTAGCTGGCCGCGGACGTCTGTTCCCATGGCGCTGGGAGACTCGGCGTCGATTTTGGCAATGGTTTCTCGCCTTCCGTGCTCTTTTAATTCTCTTGCCGCTGCGTCGGCTGCTTCCGCGGTTTGCGCTAATTTGATTACGGTTTGTAGAGTCGGCTCATCTTCGGTGAGGAGTTTACTTCTCACTGTGTGGTTCTTCATGCCGAAAATCAAGGCGTCGGTGAGGCGAGCTTCCGGATCTTGAAACTTGCATTGAGCGAGTACCGTTCGAAGCCGCGTTGTGAATTGGCTTATCGATTCGGTTTCTCTCTGAGCCATCATGTGAAATTGATGCCGGTAAACCACGGCTGGTCTGGTTGGTTTAAAATGGCTCGCTAGTTTCTGTTGAAGGACGTCCCACGCTGTGGCTCTTGCTTGTTCTGGTTCGGTGAGAGTTTGGGCAAGTCTACGGATCTCTGCGCCGCAGTAGTTTAGAAAAATAGCCCGTCTGCGATCGGCTCCGGCGTCCTGCATTCCCGCCGCCTCGAGGAATATCTCGAAGGTGGCCATGTACTCGTCCCAAGTCATTTTCTCGGCATCGAAAAGTTCTGGAGCCTGGCCGATCTGGATTTTGTCCATGTTGCACGCGAAGTTCTTCCGTTCGTTCGTCGCCAGTGAAGTAGACCCAGAGACAGGGTTTGAGCAATCGGTACTTTTATTCAGCTCAGAGAATAAGTGACAGCTCAGCAAGGTAAAGTGACGATTCAGCGAGTACCGACTGGCTCTGCAGGGAGAAGCCGCTTCTTTTATACTTTTGCGGTTCCCGCCAAAGCGAGAGCCGGCCGCGTCTGAGCCAATCAGGAGCGACTTCCTGCTTGGGCTCAGACAGCGCTGGAAAAGAGGAACAAACTATTTACAGCGTTACAAGGTAGCCATTTCAGGATACAACACCCCAATTCCAAAATCTTCAACCTTACATTATCTACAATTGACCTCTCCCCTTTTTAAGAGGTCTGTAAGGGGCGTGTATAAGTGCACCTTTGTGGCTACCGTTCCTGTCCTAATGTCTTTTTTATCTTTTCTATCTCTACTTTATACTTATATTATGTTAAACATACTACAATACAATACTATATTTGTATGACAAATAAAATAAATAAATAAACAAACAAACAAACAGTTCGCACCAGATCACATCAACCCGCTGCTGATGTTACTATTGGTGCCAATTCGTGCATGCTGCCATCTTTTTTTTTTTTTTTTGGCGAAATTTTCCTTGTTTGGATGGTTTCTCCTCTTCTGCTGCTTGAAAAAGAGCCCTCCTGCCTGTCCCTGGGTTAAAACTGTGCTTTATTTCTTTGCCCGAAGCACAGCTGATCAGCTCCTGAGCTGTGTTTTGGGCTGATTCCTGCTACTGAGCATGTGCGAAAGCCAAATTGCATGAAGGGACACACACGTGCACACAAGATGTCACGATGCGAACCGGTGGGGAAAGTAAGTGGAACCCATCCCTGGTCACATCATACAAATGGTATGCCTACTCACTCTTTTCCAAGCTATTTTCTTCCCAAGTGTTATATAACTTCTTTCGGTAGTGTCAGCTGGACTCTGGCCTTCTTAAAAGAGCTGGGAAAAGTGACCCATAGTATTTTATGCAGATGACACTATGATTTATTCACAAACTCTAGTCAGCAGTAACCCTCAGTAGAAGTCCTGAGACTGTTTCTCAGCAGTATGCTGATAACCATCCACTGATTAATTGAAAGACAAGCCACAAGATGAATATTTGGGACTTCCGTAGCAACCTTACTGCACTGCATTGATGTAGATTAAATATTCTACATCGCTATGGGTTGGGTATTTCATGACTCCTAAAAGAGAAGGGCACTAACATCAGAAAGAAAAAACTGCAGATGTTGTATGCTTTTATTTTGTTGTTATTTGCTTAACAGAAGCCAGGCAGCCATCAAATGTTTCACACTAACTCCTCCTCATTACCACCCTCTAATCGTGGTAGCAAGATGCTTTTCTAACCATTTTTCAAGGACATGGCTTTGCCATTATTGCCATTATCCCCTTGCCATTATCTCCTCCCCAGTCCTGCATCTTTAATAGTTCCTATTTAGAAGAAATGTTCTTCTTCTCTCTGTACATCAACATCATTAGGGGCTAGGAGCTATCTGCTCCAATAGCCATTTTAGGCTAATGTAGATACATCCTTTTTAGGGGCTTAGCTGCAGGAAATGACCAGCCCTCCTGCCTTATGCAGAGGCAATTGAGGAAAGGGGGAGATAACCCCCCCCCCCCAAAACAATTATTTGATCTTAGTGCACAGCATTGCACGATTATACACATGAAGCAAAATTTGCCTGCCCGTGTCACAATCTTGTAGCCAGGAACCTGCTTATACCTTTTCAAGCTGATCTTCACGGAAACCAAAGGAGTTGTTGTGGTTGGCTCTGGCCCAGCTCCTGCCCCAAGGAATGTGGAGGTGGACGCAGGGGAAACGTCAACATGTCGTAGGCCCTTTTTGTTGCCGGCAGAGTCAGGGAGTGCAGTTTCCTCGGACGAAGAAGAAGGTGGGGGTGACTTGGAAGAGGGGGGCTTGGCACACAGCCCAGGATGCCAATCACCATTCTCTTCGGTCAATTCAGATGACGAAGTGTTAGACCCATGCAGGCGCAGACTTATGCATTGAAGAGACCAATTGAGGAAATATTACAGGAGATAAGAGAGGCCACCTGGGTTTGGGTGGGGCTCCAGTAATTAGAGCTGCTGCTATAAATAGCAGTGTGCTAGTTTGGCCGTTGTGGAAGATTATCTGATCACAGTTCTTCAGGATCGTGCCTCACTGTTTCTGAACTTTGTTTGTGGATTTTTCACACCTTTGACACCAAAGCAGAGTAAGGTGTGTGTGTGTTTCACTTCGTGGGAAGAAGGAGGGCTGTGACGTTTCTTCACAGCTACTAGCTAAATATTTAAGGACTGATTAAGGGACTTGTACAGCCTACAAGGTTGTTTTGGGGAAGAGTGATCTTTGCAATACAAAAAGGGCGCTTTGTTTCTTTTGAATTTTGTGATAAAGGACATTGTTTTGAATTTTCAAACGTGTGTGTCTGAAATTTGTACCCGTGAATTTTCGGGAGGCTTCTACCAGAGAGCCCGGCAGAACAGGAGTAAGTTTGAATGGCATGGTTATGGGTTGAATCCCCAACAGCATTTAACATTAAAAACATACAGCTTGGTTCCAATTGATGGTTATTATTTTGATGAATGATCGAGTTCCTGATAACTACAACCATGGTCCTTTTTGAGTAACTGACTTATCTTTTGCAGAGGAAGGCAATTTTCAAAAAGAGGAAGGCCCACCAGCTGACACTAAGTGTAACATAACTGGTACATGGTGGGGCCCAGAGAACAATAAGTTAAACAAGTAATTCAGCTTCCTTGCCAGCTGTAGTGCTTTAGCCTCTGATGCCTCTATGATACTGTCTCTTTCAATTATGTACTGCATTGCTGTTTGGCCTTTGGGGTTTCTGCGGGATATTTTTAGTTGCTGGTATTTGGCCATAATAAGGATATCTATCTATCTACTGATGCACATATACACAGCATTAATTTACCAACCATAAATCTAAAGACTGGGGGCAGACATCTCTCACAGTGCCCTAGAAAAGCTCTGATTTCTTACTCTTGGCTGGAATAATAACTTTATGTATAAAAGCTACCTGAATAATTGCACCCTTTGATCATGCCAAAAGTTCACTTTTGCATCTATATTTTATGTCCTGGTGAGACATCATTTCTAAGGGATCTGAAACAAAGCTTGATCTCGGAAATGTCAAACATGCTAAAAGAGAACGAGAGAAAGAGTTGGATATTGCAATCTTTGTAGTTCCCACTCTCAAAGGCTCTGCAGTTTCTTTTAACTCCATTAATTAAAGCTGACTTAGAAAAACAAGATACGGCTTTTGTGTTGCACCCAACTGTACCACTGCTGCGTGTTCCTTTAGAATAATATATCTTGAAGAAAATACTGTAGCATATGTTGCCAGGGGCCCAGCTGATCTCTATCCTCTGAATTTTATGAAACACTTATCTGAAGCTATGAACTGGCAATACAACTCCTACCCACCATCATAGCAACCTGGACTCCAGCCAAGATCCTGCAATTCCCCACAGCAGTTTTTTCCCCAAAGAAAGACAAAGTTCCCAGCCTGCATCAAATGACTGTTCCAAACTGGCAACGGGGAATCAGAAGGAAAGGGATTTTTAAAGTGGAACACAAATAGGAGCTCAGGATACATGAGCCTCTTGCTGTATCCCCTTGCTATCTTAAGGCCATTTCCCCAAATAATATATGTGTGAAAATAGATGCAGATGTATTGAATTGGATCTTGCAATAATGAGCATGTGAAATGAAAAGGAAGCAAGCAAGCAAGCAAGCAAGAAAGCTGCTTTACCGTTTAATTATTTTTATTTCATTTATTTGTACCCTATCTTTGTTATTTTTACAAATAACTTAAGGTGGCAAACATATCCGCCCTCCATACAATCCTCTTCCCATTTTCCTCACAACAACCACCCTGTGAACTGATGTCGGAAGAAATGTCCATCTGGATTCCAAGTTCCAGTTCCAGGTGGGAAGAAAGACACTGGAAACATGGAGACTGCTTGGAAAGATGGTTTAATGGTTGACAGGACCACATGGTTTGAGGTCCTGGGCAAAAAAAGCACTTTGGATAGAGATTTATACCCTCTGTTGTGCTTGGAACTTGCTTCCTGTTCCTGTGGTAAAAAATGTATCCTGATAGGTTATTTGATTCCCATGGGGCCACTTTGTAGGTTGTCTTGAGTCTCAGGCTTGGCTGAATCTTGCTGGGTGATGTAATCTCCCCAGGTGCCATGTGGTGTAATGGGTAGAGGGCTAATCCTATTATGTCCTGAGGGAGAAGGTCTTTTGTGTTGTAGATAACACAAGATATCTGGGGCTATTAACAAAGGCTATCTTTCCAAGAGCATGTACAGTGGTACCTCTACTTACAAACTTAATTCATTCCATGACCAGGTTCTTAAGTAGAAAAGTTTGTAAGAAGAAGCAATTTTTCCCATAGGAGTCAATGTAAAAGCAAATAATGCATGTCATTGGGGAAACCACAGGGAGGGTGGATGCCCCGTTTCCTCCCAGGAGATTCCTGGAGAGGCCCCATGAAGGCTTCTCCCCACCTTTTCCAGCCTTGTTTCCTCCCAGGAGATTCCTAGAGAAGCCCCACGGAGGCTTCTCCCTGCCTTTTCCAGTTATAGTTTGGAGAGTCGGGTTTGTAAGTGGAAAATGGTTCTTGAGAAGAGGCAAAAAAATCTTGAACACCCGGTTCTTATCTAGAAAAGTTTGTAAGTAGAGGCATTTGTAGGTAGATGTACCACTGTATCTCTTTTTCTCATCCAGGCAGGTATAATATTCTGCCTTTTTAATATTTCCTAGAATATTTCATTCTTGTAGGAGAGGGGTGGGTGCTAATTTCCTGGCCCAAAGTCACCTAGCTGTGTTTAGTATCCTTTCTTAGGAATTAAATAGCTATACCAGTAAAGTCAAAAACATTTGGAAAATACTGACATAATGATAGACTTGGTGCGGCTTAGCTGGATGTGACTACACAACTATATGTTCTATGAAGTACCCCACAGCATTCCTTACCAGCACTGATGATGTTACCTAATTTGGATAAGGAAATGTCTGCAAGAAAACAAGCAAGCTCAGAGAAAACCAAGGACCTCTGCTACAAATAATTCTCCTTTATTGGTACGAAGTACCCCATTCACAATTTGGGCAAATCAAGTTAGCGCTGTGATTTCCCCAACCTTGAAATGCTTGTTGGAGAAGTACTGCTGGATAATGAGCTTAGTAACAGTTACATGACAGAGCCACTATAATTTTGAAGAGCTACAGTCACACCAGAGAGCAAATAACCCTGTGCCTTTCAACTGAAATTTGAAATTCTGCTAATTGGACAGAAATAGAGCAGAGTGCGGTGCTCAAGTTGTTAGAGCTTGCCTCAGATCCCCAGAATTGAGGCATTTGCTTTTATTAAGGGGCGTCTAGGTAGGTGTACAAATGAAATACAGCTATGTAGTTCCCTTGGCAACCTATCACCTATAGTTTACATAACAAAAGCATGTATCTAGCCAAATCTGTCCAGGAGATCTAATCAGATTTAACCAGTCCTGCTGCTACGTAAGTGTTCCCTTATAATACAAAATTATAGGGCAGTTACAGGTTTTTAGCATATTTTTTCAAGACAATATGATTAACCACTGTTTATTTATTATTAAACCATAGAAGACAGACTAGGAATAACAAATCAAAATAGGCAAGAAACTGGGAAAGAGAACACCTATCCATGCTAGATTAGTTCACATTGCCAGGACCGGATGGATTACATCCCAGGGGTCTGAAGGAGCTGGCAGACATTATTAAATCAGAGGCTGGAGGCTGGAGAAGGTTAACAGCTCTTTATTGGCATTCAGGAACAGTTGAAATGACCAGCTCGCAGGTAGGAAGTGACTACTAGCTATCGGCTAAAGCCGTGCCTTATATTCCTTGCTGGCGCAGGGAAACAGCCGTGAGTTCCTCTTTTTTAAACTTTCGCGCCAAGGTTTTCCTTGGCCGCAACTTAGCCAATCAGCGGTAGCCTTTATTTAAAAGTACAAACATAACAGACATGATCTCAGAATCACATAACATAATTTTTCAAAAGACCCCGGAGCTTGGAGAAACTATCAGAGGACTGGAAAAGACTGATATTGTTCCAACATTCAAAAAGGGGGGAAATTGATCAAGGTAATTAAAGACCAATCAGTATTAGAACCAGGTTCCTAAGAGGTCAGTAAGGGGCGTACATAAGTGCACTAGGGTGTCTTTTGTCCCCTGTCCAATTGTCTTTCCTTTATCTCATATATCATATATATTTTCTTCCTTTCATATATCTTCTCCTCTATTTTTACATATTATCTTTATATATATTACTTCATGTCTATTCTCTTCCATATGTATTGTGTATTGGACAAATGAATAAATAAAAAAAATAAAAATAAAGTATGACACTAATAATGCCTGGAAAAATCCTGGGAAAGATAATCAAATAGAGGATTGGTGAGGACCTAGAAATGAGCAAAGCTATTACTAGGAGCCAACATGGCTTTGTTAAAACAGGATCACGTCAGGCAAACTTTATTGCCTTCTTTGACAAAGTGACTAAATAAGTGGATCGGGTAAACATTGTGAGCATAGTTTACTTAAGACTTCAGTAAGGCATTTGACAAAGAAGATCACAACCTACTTCTTGGTAAGGTAGAAAAATAAGGAATAGACAGCATCACCACCAGATGGATTTTCAGCTGGCTGACCAACCGCTCTCAACATGAGGTTCTCAATGGAACTATATTTAAATGGAAGGAAGCATGTAGTGGAGTACCTCAAGATTCTGTCTTAGGCCCAGTTTGCTTCAACATCTTCAAAAATTATTTGGAAGAAGGGATAGAAGGGAACTACGGTAATCAAATTTTCAGACCAAGCTGGAGGGGGGAAGGGGAATAGTCAATCTTTAGAAGATACACTCGATTTACAGAAAGATCTTGGAAGACTTGAACACTGGACCGTATCCCAGTTCAATAATGAGAAAAGTAAGATCCTACCAGTGATGGGCAGCAGCCGGAATTGTCAGGAATGCCGTTCCGCCAGTGGAAACAGGTACATAGCCTTGCTCCATTGCCACTGGGCATGCACGTGCCATGCATGCACAACCAGAGAAATCTGGTTAAAAATTACTGGCTTTTTTGCTTCCGCACAATGGGAAAGAAACCGGCAATTTTTGCTGCCGGAAGGATATCCATGTGCAAGATTTTGACTGCTGCACATGTGCAGCAGCTGCAATCTTGCTGCAGTGCCTAGGGCAACAGCTGGCAAAAGCAGCCTGCCTGAGCTCCGGACATGCACCTGTTTTCTCATGCCACATGAGAGAGATGCCTGAGGCGCAGGAGAGCACAGCACAGGCCGTATAGCCGGAGCTCAGGGCCTTCATGCTCTTGGTGCCCCTGCAGGAGGTCACCGAAGTAAGGTAAGGGCCGGGAGGGCCACTCACAGCGTGGTGCACAGGGGCAAATGGCAGCGAGTGGGTGGTGGTATGGCAGAGCAGGCGGTGGGGGGGGCAAACGGCAGCAGGCAGTGGCAAGTGGGCACTTATCTTCTTTTTGCTTCTGTGCATGCTGAATCCTGTGTGAGAAGCTGAATCCTGCATGAGGGCGCGCACATGTGGAGGGGGCACACTTGCGCATGGGAAGGGGCATGCTCCTGGCCCATTCTGGTAGAGCCAGGAATGGTAGCCCACCGCTGGATCCTACACTTAGGCAGGAAACACCAAATGTATAGTTACAGCATAGGTTTTACCTGGCTCAACACTAGTAACTATGGGAAAGGTGTCCTACAGATAGCCACTTAACTATGAGCCAGCAGTGTGTTGCACCTACCAAAAAAGCCAATGCAGTCTGATCAAAAAAGGATGCTATCAAAATCACAAGAAGTGATAGTATCGCATTATACTGCTCTACTAAGAGCACACTTGGAATACTGCATCCAGTTCTGATCATCACAATACAAAAAAGATGCTGGATTCTAGAAAGGTAGAGAATGGTAACAAAGATAAAGCATCTGGAAGCTAAGCCATATAGGTCTATGACCGGGGAGGTTCTGGTTTACCTGGCTGCCAGTTCGCTTCCTGTTGTGCCACATGTGCGCATTGCACGCTACAGGGCACATGCACAGGGCTAAAAAACCAGTTTCTATGCATGTGCAAAAGCAAAAAATAAAATGATGCCACCTACGGTGCCATCGAGAAAGCTGCTTCAGGGATATGGCACATCTGGGTCACTGCTGATTCTAGCGACCCAGGCCACCAAGTTACAACCGTTTCTACAGAACCGGTCCAAACCAACAGGAACTCACATCTGTCTATGACAATTCAGCACAGCCAACTCGCTATGACCAAATTTCCTCAGTCAACTCCCCATGGTTAACTCACCACAACCAATTTATCATGGTCAACTTGCTGCAGAATAACTCACGATCTTGCCACTGGACAACTTGCCGCAGGACAAGAGTTACGCTAATATCTAAGAAACGGTGGAACAGAATCATTAAAGAAAGGATGCAAAAGGAGGGACAGAAGGAAATGTGAACGGCAAAAATTAAAATATTTTTATTTATCTTAAATAACTATATAGAATTGTTACATTGTCCCACAGCGAATTAGTCCATAATGAGTTGGTCATGAAGAGTTGGTTGCAACAAGTTGGCTATGGCGAGCTGACCATGGTGAATTAGCCGCCGCAAGTTGTCCCATTTCCAAACCATACAATGGGTTGCAGGAACTGGGTATGCCTAGTTCAGAGGTAGGCAAAGTTGGCTCTTCTGTGACTTGTGGACCAACTCCCAGAATTCCTGAGCCAATCATGCTAGCTCAGGAATTCTGGGAGTTGAAGTCCACATGTCACAGAAGAGCCAACTTTGTCTGTCCCTGGTCTAATCTAATGAAGAGATTAAAGGTGACATAATAGCATCGTCCAATATCTGAGAGATTATCACAAAGAAAAGGGAGACAGTCTAAGTTCCAAGAGCAAGGCAAGAAGTAACAGATGAAAAATTATCTGAAAAATTAGGACTAAGGAGAAATTTCATGACATTGAGAACAATCAGTGGAATGACTTGCCTCCAGAAGTTGTGGGTGTTCCTTCCCTGGAGATTTTCAAGAGACTGAACAGCCATTTGTCTGGAATAGCATAGAGTCTCCTGCTCGGGCAGGGACTTGGTCTATAAGATTTCCAAGGTGCCTTCCAACCCTGTTATTTTATATTAGCTCTATAGCTAATATGTTCTCATCTGTGTTAATCAAAAATGTGCATATGGCACAGTTTCCTCTTCACTCCATCCTGGTATTTGTTCTCCAGAGGATATATGTTGCTAAAAGTGATTTGTTGCAAGTCATAATTCCAGCCATTTCCTTTGTTAGGAAAAACATTCTGTTACGCAATTTAAAGGTTTATTTTAAAATAAATAAATAAATGAGGAGGTCTGCCTGAGAAACCTATTTGGACTTGTTCTTTCAGTTAATAAATGTGTGCACTGTGTAACAGATGGGTAAGAGTTTTCAGCAATAACATGTAACTGCTGGTGGGTGGTGGACTGCTACAAGTGTAGAAAAGTACCCAGGTCTTTTTATTAGTGAAATGTTGGCTGTTCGTTAAATCACTGGGGATCCAAATTAGGTGAAAAAAGGCCCACAAAACTAAAGCTCAGCAACAATGACATCCAGCCTTTGGAAACCATGGGAACCAGCCATGGGAGGGAAGAGCCCTGCAATTAGACTTAAGTTTGATACACTCCGGAGAATCATATCAATGTGGATATCAGGTTAACCAAAGCAAGTTTAGATGGAAATGAATTTGGAAAAGAAATGGCTGAATCACAAGCTTTTGTAGCTATAAAGCAGTAGAGAGTACTAGAAACCATTTGGAATCAAACCAAAACCCACAGCATACTAGAAACCCACTGAGTTTTTATTTGTTCTGGTAACAATGGGCTTTGGAGCTCATAACAATAATAGCAGCTTGTTTTATTATTTGTTAAAAGCAGGGTTAAAGTTTCACTTGGAGAATGGAGGGAAAAAGATATTTTGCGACCTTAAAAAGCCCAGTGATCTCTGGGGGATGATTTAGTGGTGGGTTGTTCCAGTTTGGACCAGTTTGCCTGTACCAGTGGCAGGAATATGCCCCTTCTTGCTGAATCTGCAGCTATGGCTGACAGGCCATGCCCCTGAACAAGTCCCCCATTCACCACTTCCTGAGAGCGGTTTGGAAACAACCCCGTTTTGCAGAGGGTCATGAAATGGACACGGGCGTGAGCGAATGAGCACGCGCACACAAAACATTCACTTCTGATGCAATGCGAACTGGTAGGGAAGGTAAGTAGAACCCATGCCTGGGTTGATTGTGTTAAACTCCTCTTGACAGTATACAATTCCAAGTCCACTAACTTCCCATTCTGATTACAGGATGAAAGCAATAGTATTTTGTGCCCTCTGAATGAGATCTAAAGGGCAGACACCTGGTTGCCATTGTGGCCATTGTTTCATGTAAAGTTTCAAAACATTTAGAATCAGACTGTGATGGAATATAGTGAGGAAGTGGGGCAGGCTGCACTCCAGAGAAGGAAGAGGCAACTCAGCCCAGATATTATATTGTTTATTGATTGATTGATTTTGTCCAATACACAATGAGGGTTTGAGTGGGTATACACATAGTAAAATACATAATGAAGGTTATAGAGGATATACTCATAGTAAAATATATCTAAGAAAGAATAGAAGAGAAGATATAGGAATAAAACATATCAATGAAAGAACAGAAGAAGAGATATAGGAATAGAAGAAAGGTATAGGAGATATAGGAGAGCAATAGGACAGGGGACCGAAGGCACTCTAGTGCACTTGTACCCTTACTGACCTCTTAGGAATAATAGCCAGTGGTGGGCTCCTATGGGTACGGTCAGGTACGCAGTACCAGTAGTAAAAATTTGATTTTGTTTTCTTTTTCTCCCTTCTGGGCTCTGGTAAGTTTTTCCTATCACAGTAAATGAGGTTGAATGTATAATGAAGAGAAGGTTAAATAACCAAATGGAAACAAAGTTTTATAAAACTTGGGAGAAAGTATATATTTGGTGGAATGCTAACAAAGATTATTAATGATATAAAAATGACCATAGAAAAATTAATTTTTCCAGGTAGAATATATAGTGTACTGATATTTAATGGATACGTTTTAGTTTTATTAATTGATTGTGATTATTTTAACTATAATGATACAATGAAAATGTTGAATTGTGTAGATTTTATACCATAGAAGTATGGTAAGATATATGTTACTAACAATTTTTATATTTCTGTATTGATCTAAATAGAATTAGTTATTCTTTTTTGTATTAGGAAGACTTCTATGCTTAGCGGAGCAATTGTAGCTTCTCTACATGTTTAATGTTGTTTGTCATGTTTTGTTTTACATTTTTAAAAATTAATAAAAAATATTGGGGGAAAAATGAGGTTGAATGTGTATAATTTTAGAAGAACTGTGTGTGCGTGTGTGTACATACACTTTATATAGTAGATAATCAGCGGTGGGCTACTGCCCAGATAGGGGGGAATGCAGTGGGGTAGCGAACATTTCCACTGAAAGATGTTGAAACAAAATGCATAAGCCATGCCCACAGTGTGGTAGTGAAAATTTTGGTAGCCCATCACTGCTAATAGCTCACAGGGTATATTGTAGGTGCAGATAGCAAGGTTTTGTCTACAGTTGAGAAACAATACAGAGCTCAGCTTGGAAGAATCACCACATATCTTTCTTTGTTTTGGGTCTGATACAGACAAAAATTCCCCAAAAGAAATTTGATTTAAACAAAATGGCTTCCACCGCCTCATTCTAAAAACACTTCTATGCACCAATAAAAAAATACTTTGAAATGACTAGCAATTGTCTTCAAATCTAATTGGCTGATTTTGCAACTGAGCAAAAAGGGGGGTGAAATACTGACGTGAGATAAGCTACTACAGGTTCTGCAACAACCTCAGGGATCACTAAATTCATAATTTTAAATCCTGTGGACCACTAATTTGATCTGCCTAATGACTGGCTAGTAGGCATGTGACTGTGTGGGCGTGGCCAACTCGATGTCATGCAAGTTAAGGTGTGGCTCGCCGATCTCTACTCGCCCCTTCCAGTCCCTCCTCGCCTGCCCGTCCAGGCTCCTTAGGGCCCCAACAGGAAGCAGTAGTTGGAGCTAAGCAGCCACCATGAGAAAGAGTTGGTGAAACGGCTGGCTCAGTTCAAATTGGATCTGACCGAGGAGGTTCAGCAGAAGCACATCACTGAGGACTACAAGCATAGATTTTCCAAGCAAAGGGAAGACCCAAGGGAGTGCAAGGCCAGGTAATGGTGCCTGGAGGATCAGTGGACTGAGATGGTCAACCAGTTCCAGGCCATGATGCAGTCCCACTGGAACAAGGCCCTCTGGCTCCTCACCACCACCAGCGCTTCCCTCCAGCCTTCGCCCAAAGCCCCACACCAGGAGGCTGAAGTAGATCCCAAGTCAAAATTTCTGCCCCCTTCTGACCCACACAGAAAGGGGAAGAGTCTCTGCAGCAACACAAATATTCATTGCACATATCCAACCCAGGGATTGTAGTTTGAGGACTCCTGATTTAGTGCAACATATAAAATGCAAATACAGTACAGTACTGTAATTTTTCTGGGGATCACCAAAATTTCCTCACGGACCACCAGTTGGTGACTCTATTCTAGATGACCAGGTAATGGCAGCAAAGTAAGAGTGTTCTGTGTCTCTTTATTGCCATCTAGTGGCTTTCTGGAGTTTTTGTAGCCTGGATCTGACAGTCTCTTCCCCAGCTCCATCCGTTCAGTTAACTCCAACCCTTTTGGTGTTTAGTAAGATGTGATTGTATCGGGTCTGGAGATCACAGGAAATCGGGGACATGCTCAGGTGGCTACACAACAGAGGTGGAGTCATAATCTCTCTCTCCATGCCTCAAGTTTGTATATTTACCTTTAATAGTAAGATACAATTAATATGTTTATGTTATTGTTTTTACATATGGATTCTTTTACTGCATTATTCTATGCTACCCAGTGTCACCTTTGGTGAGATGGGACCCCATATAAATAGAATGAATGAATAAATCAAATAAAAATAGTCCCAGCATATTTTGCTTTTCATTGTATCAAAATCAGTACCAACTTGCCAAGAGTGATTAATTGAATTATCTCTCCGTGTAGATTGAACTGCAAGGGGAAATCACACAGTGAATGCATTAAAATAATGCAGCTTTGCAAATGATGTTGACTCAGGGAGAAATCAATATGCCCAAGAAATGCAGAGTTGGAACCCAAAATACGTTAAAATTGAAGGCATTTCACCAAGCCCAAGCAAAAATGCGTTAAAAGAGAAATCAGAGGTTTTGTTTCCTAGCCTTTCCTGAGGAGATAAAGACAAAGCCTGCATTTCTCCCCTTGTCTTTTCAAAAAAGTAACAATTCACTTCATCACACAGAAAAAGATGGATATCAACTGGACTTTTCTTTTTCATTCCAGGTATTTAGAGAATACGACATGTTAACAACCCAAATTTCTACCCCAGATTACAGATACTGCTGGTAGTTCTTATTGACTTTCTTCAAAAACATGTTGCCAATTTATATTGCAAAGCTGTGAGAACAAGGCATGAAGAGGATAGAGTCATTACCATCCTGATGTAATCCCAGCTCTGTTGTCAGTGTGAGATACTGAATACATTTTAGGAAAATCAATTATATAATAACTACAAGTTCTTCTCACTTACACCCACACAGTTCCAGTGACGTCAACGTGGGCTAGAGAATTCAGTTTTCCTTGTTCACAAATTCACTGCAAGACTACATATCTTAGGAATCCACACTGCTTGCTGGAATAATTTAAATGTGGGCACATGTGTAATGAAATAAATGACCGAGTAGCGCTAGACTGAATATTGTATATTTTGAACTGCTTGTGATTTATCATCAGCTCAACAAACAAATGGGCAGATGTAATAATAGCGTGGAGGCTTCTTGACCACAGGGCAGAGAAGCATTTAGAGAGTAAAAGCATTTAGAGAGTGAACAGAACTATCTACTCTCAATGTTTTGTTGGGTGGAAAAAATCTACATTTTAAAAATAAGCACAGGGAGAAAATCAGTGATCATAAAGTACCGGCTCTCTTAAAGTGTGTTGATGTAATGGTCATTTGGAGTACCACTGCAAAGGGGTGTTATGTTTGAAGGAGAAACTTGAAAACCAAAAAAGGCATACACTGCTAGTTTGCCTTTGTGATTATAGAGCTATATTATTCAAACTGCAGGTGATAACTTATCAATTGCTGTTAGAATCCTGTTATTTGCAAGTAAAGTGCCCTTACAGCAAATGCATATGTGTTTGGCCCAGCAGTGGGTTCTAAAAACCATTGCTACTGCTTCACGCAATGCTTCTGCATGCACAAAGCATCCCAGGGAGGTGGGCTGAGTTGTACTGGTTCGTACAACTGGTTTGGCCCATTAAAAAAACTGGTGAGAGAGGTTGGCATTTGGGTCAGAATGACTGAAGCAAATATTTCAGAGAAAAAAGGACTGCTCAAGTTAAATCCTGCATGTATATTTGTCAATTGTGAATCTAATGAAAAAGTTGTAATCAGAATCACTTTCTTTTTCTGTTGGAGTTTGCTTGGATTCATAATGTCATTTTCTTAGTACAGTATGTCGAAATAGCCAGCCTTTGACAAACAGCCAATAATTAATATAAATTTGTGGGAGTTAAATGTTAAGCAGAAAGTATCTAAAACTGCAGCAAAATATGATGCCAAATAAAAGTATTTTTTTAAAAAGGAACAAAGCTTCTGAAATTTAGCAGTTCTGTTACTAAAACTGCCATGTAAGTGACAAACCTGTTGAACGTAGGTGTTTAATATTTTTGTAATTTTATGTACATTGTTTATGCTACAGTTGGAATATTAATTGAGTAAACCAATTCTTAAAATAGACAATTTATAATAAGAAACAAAACTAAAAAAATTGAGCAGACATAAGATCATTTGACATGGAATCGTATTCTGTAAATTACTGCTAACGAGCCTAAATTCATACTGCACTATAATTCTGTACCAGGATAATACACCAATTATACAATTATTGCAGGGAATCTATCTGAAGATTAAAATCAGGATTTGAAATAGACTTCAAGATCAGTATTAAAAAGATAAAGTATCTGGGAATTTAGTTTGCTGCTTAATAGATTGAAAATGAATTATATGTTACCATGCACCAAAAATAGTTGATCTCTATAGGGCAACGTAAGCCTACAGTTAACCCAGAACACTCCCAGTCATTCCTTATATCCAGATTTGAACCAATAGATACATTACACCTTTCAGTTAGCAAAAATGTGGCTTGATGAAGCTTATTTATTAAACATTATCAAATACCAAACAAATTTACTGGCAAAAAAGAGAGATAAATGAACAATTGGTAACTTAACTGGCGACTTTATATTATCTATGTATAAAAAGGCTCAAAACTTTCTAGAAACATTGAAAATAACACTGAATGTTAAGACAGCAGAGCATGGGTAGGTTCCTCCCAGTTCGGACTGGATCGCCCAAACAGGTAGCGACCTGCTGGTAATATCACTGAACTGGATTGGCGGGTGCCGGTCCATGGGTACTGCCATCTTTAAAAAAAAAACAATTTTTTTTCTGTTTGTTTTTCTGTTTTTCAGCTGTGTTTCAGACTGATTCAAGCGACTGAGCATGTGTGGATGCAGAATTGTACGAGGATGCGCACACGAAATGTTGCAAAGCGAACCAGTGATGAAGAAAGTAGAACCCACCCCTGCAGGAAAGGAAGATAGAAAACCAATGAGCCCTTCTCTATTCTGGGCAGTGAAGGATACATTTAGATGGGTAGGATGATATATTCAATAGCTCAGTTGCTTCTGACAGACCATTGAGGTGAAATAATTTCTATAAGGTTACAAAGAGTTGGAACTATAATAGCTTATTTTTCTTGTAAATTCACAATTGTGTCATTATTGATAGTATTGAATCAGCTGTTCTTTTGTTGGATTTTTTTATTGCCTTTGACTTTTCCAAACTTCATCATTTTCTCCAACAACTCTGCCTTCACATTACATGTCCATATTATTTAAACCTCAGTTTCATTGTTAGTCTTTACAGTGGACATTCCAGTTTTAGTTCATCTAAAATTGAATAGTTTGTTGGTTTTGCAAACCAAGTAATTCAAAATAATTTTGCCAGCAGATTCAGCCTTTCTGATGAATCAGTTTTCACAGCCATATGTTTCCGTGAGGAAAACAATACCTTTTACAATCTGTATCTTTGTATTAGTTTTATATCTGTACTTTAATATTTAATCCAGCTCCATTATAATCTTTCTCTAAGAATCATATTTTAATACCAAGAAATAAGATTTGGGGCCTATGAAGTTAAAGTCTGCTGGTACCTCGGGTTTTCTGCTTAGCTTCACTAGATTTATATTGCTAATGTTAATGTTGTTTTATCTTTGTTTAATCTAAATTTTGAGAGTTTATTTAGTACTGAATAGTAAGTTGGCTTTCACTTTCTATAAGAGATTCCCTAAGTCTTCCTCATTTTAGCCACAACAGATCTAAATTTAGAAACATAGAAACATAGAAGTCTGATGGCAGAAAAAGACCTCATGGTCCATCTAGTCTGCCCTTATACTATTTTCTGTATTTTATCTTAGGATGGATATATGTTTATCCCAGGCATGTTTAAATTCAGTTACTGTGGATTTATCTACCACATCTGCTGGAAATTTGTTCCAAGGATCTACTACTCTTTCAGTAAAATAACATTTTCTCATGTTGCTTTTGATCTTTCCCCCAACTAACTTCAGATTGTGTCCCCTTGTTCTTGTGTTCACTTTCCTATTAAAAACACTTCCCTCCTGGACCTTATTTAACCCTTTAACATATTTAAATGTTAATGTTTCTCAGTTTTAATTTCAATGTCTATTTCTTACAGATAAGCATTTCTTATTATATATTGTATTTTATACCTACATTAAATGAATAAGGGGATAGTATACATTCCTTCCCAATTTGGAACAATTTGATTGTGCCATATTATTTTCTTACTTTTGCTTTCTGGTCATATATCCTTATATAAATTTTTCCTTGAGTAGATGAGATGACCTGGAATAAAATCTCATATTTTTACAGCCTACACTTCATTTATTCTAATCTACCCAGTTGAAAACCTTTATTTAATCAACAATGTCTCATTATTTCTATAGTAAAAAGCTTTTTAATCATAGGCCAATGTGCTGATATTACTGGTAGGCTACATCTAGCTTGTTCTTCATTTCATTCTCAATTACAGATGGGAATTATGGAGATCACGCATCCACTCTGACCAATGTCACATCCAACTTTTACTACATTGATGCCATTGCCAGGATACTCTGTTTATAGTCATCCAGAACTTGAATATAGCATTAGCATTTAGCAATAGCACTTAGATTTATATACCACTTCATAGTGTTTTACAGCCCTCTCTAAGCAATTTACAATGTCAGCATATTGCCCCAGACAATCTAGGTCTGTGATGGCAAACCTATGATACACATGCCAGTGGTGGCAAGCAGAGGTTCTCTGCTGGCATGCACACAATTGGCCAACATCAGATCTCTGTTGTGGTTTTTCGTGAACTTCTGTTTCCCTGCAAACGACAAAAGAGAAGCTCACAAAAGTAAAAGATCTTACAAATAGAGCAGAGGTGGCATAGTGGGTAGAGTGCAGTACTGCAGGCCACTAAAGCTGACTGCTAGATCTGCAGGTCAGCGGTTTAAATCTCATCACCGGTACAAGTTTGACTCAGCCTTCCATCCTTCCGAGGTGGGTAAAATGAGGACCCGGATTGTGGGGGCAATATACTGGCTCGGTTAAAAAGTGCTATTGCAAACATGTTGTAAGCTGCCCTGAGTCTATGGAGAAGGACGGCGTAGAAAATCGAATAAATAAATAAATACCTCTTGCTAGTGTAGGGATGGCCTGCTTCCTGTTGTCTAGCTGGTCTTCAGATCTCTACTGTGCATGCATGCATGTTCATGCATGCGTGTGTTTGCACACACATGCAGCTTTCAGTTTAGGCATGCATGTGTGCACAGTTGGGAACTTGGTGGATAAAAGGTCCGCCATCAATGATCTAGGTCCTTATTTTACCAACCTCAGAAAAATGGAATGCAGAGTCAATCTTTTTTTTTTAATTGTTGGGGTTTTATATATCTTTTTATTATTAGATTTGTTCCATTGCTATATTGCTTTTTATTACTGTTATGAGCCACCCCGAGTCTTCGGAGAGGGGCAGCATACAAATCTAATAAATTATTATTATTATTATTATTATTATCATCATCATCATCATCATCATCATTATTATTAGCCATTCAGAATTGAACTACTGGCAATGGGCAGAGTTAGCTTGCAATACTACATTGTAACCATTGCACCACCACTGCTGTTATATAAATAGACTCTGGGCTATAAATACAATTTAATGTGATTTTAAAAAAAATAAGAGCATAAATCCTAATCAGAATTAGCATCAGAACACCCACAAATTCTGGCAGAGATTATCGTTCCATGAGATTGTGGTCTAAGAATTCCAATGATCTAGAGCTTGTTAACATATCTTCATATATTTGTGTTGAGTTTACATTCCATCCTTCGTTGTTGCCTGATTAGTCTTCTACTGAGACAAAACTGTGCCCCTCGATAAATGGAAATAACTTTTGGAAAGAGATTTATGTAGCTTCCTGGATGTGCCACTGAAGACCACTGCAGTTGGCCTGAGCCAAGAATCAGTGAAAGCTTAAGAAAAGATTTCAGCAAAGAGAATAATACACAGTTAATTCTGAGTTCTTAAACACAGGTTGTCACGTCTTAAGAATGTTGGCACCTTGCACTTGAACAAATTGTTCCGAGGCAAGTTTATTTTTGCTAAGACAATGTTCTTAAATGTTCATGTTAGGCATATTCGTGGAATTATAATGGTAAGTAATATACTGCATCTTTCCCTTAACATATGACTTTCAGATATATTGGACTACAGCTTCTATAATTTTGCAAACGTCATGAGATAATATCTAGCAGCAAAGCTGCCAGGAAATCTTCCCACTTGGCTATAACTTGGCAAATAGAGGAAATAAAAATCCCAATTGACCTCAAATAGCACTGTATAATTACTGAGCGTTATTAAATATTAGCAATATCTAGAATCAGATCTGAACATTTTGGATCAGTCCCTTAGTCTTTATGCTACATATATCACTACATATATCACTATAATCATAATTAATAACAGAAAGACTGGTTGTTAACAGATATGTTAAATCGCTCGTTCACAGTTGTGCTTACTTTCAAGCAGGGTATGCAGCCTCAGCCTAACAACATCAACAAATATGGAAAGTAGATCTAGGGGTTCTGTAAGTGGACCATAGGGTGCTTTGCTAATAGCATCCTACATTGTTTGGTTTGGTCATTAAGGGACCAGGATAGAAAGTGGGAGGCCATGAATTCTAGCCTTGCCTTAGACACAAAGCCAGCTGGATGTTTGGCCCTATATGGCTTAGGGTCAGACTATCTTCGGGACCACCTTCTACCATATAGTTCCCAGCGACAGATACAGGCTCACAGAGTTGGCCTTCTTCCGGTCCCATTAGCCAAATAATGTTGACTGGTTGGGCCACAGGGGAGGGCCTTCTCTGTGACGACTCCAGCTCTCTGGAACCAACTGTCCCCAGAGATCTATACCCTTTCCACCCTGCTGGCCTTTCGCAAAGCCATAAAGATCTGGCTTTTCTGGCAGGCCTCAGGCCGTTGACTGAATGAGATGCCGTCTGAATCTGGCCATGAGTGATATTGAGAGATATGTATGATTTTTATTAGGGTTTTAAAAATTACTTAGAAAATGTTTTAAATGCTGTTTTTCATTGTAAGCCGCCCAGACTCCTTCAGGAGTTGGGCGGCATATTATTATTATTAATCCCAGTGACCAGTTAGGTCCCACAGAGTGGCTCTTCTCCGGGTCCCGTCAACTAAACAATGTCGCTTGGCGGGACCCAGGGGAAGAGCCTTCTCTGTGGCAGCCCCTGCCCTCTGGAACCAACTCCCCTCAGAGATTAGAATTGCCCCCACCCTCCTTGCCTTTCGTAAGCTTCTTAAAACCCACCTCTGCCACCAGGCATGGGGGAACTGAGATACTCTTTCCCCCTAGGCCTTTACAATTTTATGCATGGTATGTCTGTATGTATGTTTGGTTTTATAATAAGGATTTTTAATTGTTTTAATATTGGATTGTTATATGCTGTTTTTATTACTGTTGTTAGCCGCCCCGAGTCTACGGAGAGGGGTGGCATACAAATCCAATAAACAAACAAACAAAAATAAATAAATAAATAAATAAATAATAATAATAATTATTATTATTATTATTGATTATGGTGATGATGATGTCTATGGTCAGTCATTCTCTCTGTGTGTCCTAGGAAGAAGGCAGTGGCAGACCATTTCTACAATTTTGCCAAGAAAACTGCTGTCACCAAGAGATAGGCCTTCAAATCACATGTTTTGTTCATGTACAGTATCGTCAGAGGCACATGGGGTGATACTTCATGCTTTATGTAAAAATATGCTAAAGAAACAAGCTAGTCTTTTCTGAAAGTTGTTTCACCCAAAATTATTTCAATTGTAATGGTTTAAATAGATAGCTGCGGTATATAATTGTGCAACTGAAATAGAGAATTGATCTATCATCAAGGATTTGAAAGAACTACTACATAAAATGATGCCCGTGTTAGAATTGGGTTTTTTTGGCATTTTAATAATCAGTCACTTAGCAGAGAGTACTTCCCTTACAAAAATGTCCCTAGAATGCTTTAATATTGATATGGTAAGGATAATGTCACTTAATAATCTGATTTGACAAGCATAGATATAATGTCCTACTGGACTATTAAAATTATATAGTAATATGTAAAATATTTGCCTATTATTGCTTTTAAATTTAATGGTACCCCGTCCAATAAATATAAAACAAATTATATTTGGCAATAAAATGATTTGGCAATATTTGTATATATTATACATAGGCATGTGATAGTGTGAAAGTGTAGTCCAGTATACATCTACATAAAATTCAATCTTCAGATGAAGCACAAGATAAATGCTATTATATTGTAAGAGTAACTAGAAAAAAATAGTACCTAAATATTTCATCTAGGAATTATCTGGCTAATGATCCATAATAAGGTAAACAGAGGTTTCTTTATATATAAGAACCATCTCTATTGCACCTACTGTATACGTGTACAGTTTTTAAAAAAACCAGTAGCTGGCGAATCCCATCAAAAATATTCTAGACATACGCAATAGGTGGGAAGAGAAAGTTAAATAGTCAAAACTTCAAAACTGACAAAACGAGCATCATTCCAGGAATATAAATATTCTGATTCTGATTCAACAAAAATTATCCCTCCTGTCTTTAATAAGAAAAATAATGGACTTGCCCAGAAATATAGGACGGTATCAAATCTGCACCTTGAAACTTCCTATTACCAATAGATAGCATAAAGTCATGAGATTCAGAGCTCAATTAACAGATTTTTGTGTTTCCAAACTTCAAATATTTTGATACGATATAGGTAAAAGTTTAAACATGGTTATACTGGCAATCTGTATGGTCGCTGGCAACCTGCAATTAAGTCTCAAAACTTAAACCACCAGCTAGCCAATTTAGGATGCTCCTTCAATAAGGATGACAGTTCTCTGTAACGCAAAGTATATGGCCACCTTGTTTTTAGAATGCCTATCAAATTTCAATCCTCGTAACCAAATGTAATAAGCAAAATTGTATCACATTCTGAAATACTCCAGACCCATCAATTGAGATTAAGTGAAAGGCTATTATGAAATACTATTTGGCAAACTGGAGATTTAACATTATTCCAAAAGGTTTATATCTTTATGACAGTACAATATGAAAATAAGTTAAACAACTAAATAACTCTTTAGTAGATAGTTTCACTGAGTGAATCTGCCTATCAATCAAAGATAGATGAAAAACTCTGAATACTGGAGCATAATCCTTCATACAAAATTTAAAATTAATTACCGGTACACTTTAAATTATAATTATCCTTACAAGATGTCTTTAAATCAGCATGATTTTTTACACTAGAAATTTTGAAATCTTAGACCGGAACTAATAAGTATTTTCTGTAGGCTTTTTTGAGCATCATGCAACCCCAAAAGTAGGGTTTGTGCCATAGATTAAGGGACTAGCAGCCAAATAATACATTATGCTAATTTCATTTTTTCCCCCTGTATGTTGTTTAATACTGCCATTTTTATCCCAAAGACAAAGCAGCAGCTATGGCCTCAATCCAACACTGTGCTTTCAATATGGAGCTAAGCCAGACACTGGTTTGTGGTCAAACAGTGCTATTAACCGGAAGGTGCCACTTGTTATAAACAGTCTAGAAATGAACAAAAGTGAACAGCCTATAGTTCATTTGGGTATATGTGACATTAATTTAAACAAATGTTTCTTTTAAGCAAGTACATAGAATTTTCATGAAATCTGAAGTAAACCCCTTAAAAGTTCAAAAACTGCTGCTCTCAACAATCAAACTTCACAAATAAAGTGCCATTTGCTAATTTTGTATAGATAAAAATATGCGTGCATAGTATCTAATACACAGTCGCGGAAATCCTATTTTACAGCAGTGCAATTGCTATCAGTTACATTACTTATATCAGAACACTTGGAAAATCCAAGAAAGTTTTTGCTAAAAAAAAAATCTCCTTGTGTGCTAATGATATCTGCCACTTAATAGATAGCACAGAAACCTATCATGAAAATACCAAAGTACACTCTTAATTTAAGTGTAAAAGTAAAAAAGCATAAGTTCAAATTGCACATCCAATTGCTCGTTTGCTTTAATGATTCTGAAAGAGATCCTTTGAAGATAAAACGGTTTTCCACCCATGAATTGGTGGACAATAATCCCTTTACCTGTCTTATGATACCGCTTGCTGTCCTCAAATGAAAGATGTCATACTGATGAAGCCAATTCCTGCCATTTGTCCATCTCTAACTGGCAGGCTGCTACTGTCTTTACAGCAAAGTTGCCCCCCCCCCCTGCACAATCTCCAGATGAAATAGCATCCCACTTCAGAAGAATGCAGGAGATTGGATTACCTGTCTGTACCAGATCATTGTTTTGAGGAGGTAATCCATCAATTATTAACCTCCTAATGTTCTTCAGCAAGGTAAGGAAGGCTGCCTCTGACCTATTTCAACCTTTCCTACAGCTATTATAAGAACAACCTTGTTGTGGCCAAACAATTGGCTAACTCCAGCCCTGCTCTCATTGGACAATCACCTTAGTGTGCAGCCATTTTGGCAATGGCCATTTCACACCCACAATGTTAAGTTAAATTCACAACTGGGAAGGAGTAACACGACAGAAAATTAAACAGTTCCTTATGCAATTTGACCAGTACTTTATTACATTACATGCCTTCAATTATTAATGATTGTTGTAATGCTTTCTACTTCACATTGTTTCTTAAATAATTTCCCCAGTTTCACAGAACCAACAGCATATTGATTCATACTGACTTTCCCATGCTTTATATTTCCCAAGAGCCCTGGAGGTATGTGAAAGATGAAATAGAAAGAAAAAAGGGCAACTTATATTAAATAATTAAACTGCATAGTTGTTGTGGTTAGCTCTGGCCCAGCTCCTGCCCCAAGGACTGTGGATGTGGGAGAGACATCCACATGCTGCAGGCCTGTTCCCCCCCCCCGTGGAATCTGCTGATGAAGGCTCCTCTTACCAAGAAGACATGAGTGACAGGGAGGAGGAGAGTGTGGCAGACAGCTCAGAAGGAGATCAGTTATCTAGCTCCTCCTTGGATTCAGAACAAGAGTTAATGATACAGCCACCCGATGCATAGGCAACAACTGAGAGATTATTATCAAAGAAAATGAGGCCACCTGTGGTTGGGTGGGGCTGTGGAAATTAGTGAGGCTGCTATAAATAGCAGCCTGTGGGTTTGGCCATTGTGGAGGATTATCTGATCGTTGTGTTTCGTGACTGCTTTACTGACTTGGACCTTTTGTGTGCTGATTTTTCCCTGCTTTGAAACTAAACCAGAACAAAATGTGTTTCACTTTGTGAAACAAGGACTGTGAATTGCCTCACAGCTGCAAGCTAAGTATCACAGAACTTATAAGGGACTTGTACAAATTACCAGTTTGTTTGGAGACAAGTGCTCTTTGCTATCCCAAAAGAGGGCTTGGTTTAAGTGAATTTTCATTATAAAGAACATTGTTTTGAATTTTCAAACGTGTGTGCGTCTGAAATTGTATCTGTGCATTTTTGGGAGGATTCCACCAGAGAGCTCGACAGAACAATAGTTAAACCAGAAAACTATAGTCATAGTTTTCTCCCTTTGTTATTGGAAGTATATTTATAGTGAAGACTGTAAATAACTACTAATCCAACAACTACATTATGGCTCAACTCAAGGTATTTTCACATAGCCAACATTTTCAACAACCAATCTCTTCTAAAACATTTTGAAACTGAGTTGCGATTGTCTTGGCTTCTCCTGAATTACCATAAATCATGGAATAACAAAAACTTCTACAAATTACATACGTATCTCACTTGCACACTTCGCCCAAAATAAAAATAAAACTACAACCACTCACCATGAGAGCCCTATTTTTTTCTGCAAGGAAGCTAGCTGCTGGGAAATTGATTTAAATCGAAAAGGTTTTGATTTATTTCAAAGATCAGATTATGCAAAGAAATCAAATTTGAAAACAAAAAGTTTGGAAATAGATAAATGGAAAAACTTCATGCACCAATAAATACGAACATAGGCTAGATTTAATAGGTTCTAAATCAATACAATACAAATAGATTAAAACCTTGGGATTGTACTAGAGAGCTTAGGTTGTTTGTATGAAAGCAAGAGGTTGCTAAAACCCTCATCTATTAAGTATTAGGGAAAACATATGGTTAGAGCATATATCCTACAGGGAGAGCATCACAAAAGTGCAGGGTTTGGAACTCAGTTTCTTGACCTTTATGTGGGAGTTCATTTGCTCTGAGATGAGAATGCTTTCGCTTCAGTGCCTCCAAGGATGCAGCCTTAAAGCAAACTAGGAAGAAACCTCTGAAGGGGCTTTAAACATACTGTATAATATTAGATACTTTACCAGAGAGCAGGTTGCTATTAATTCCCAACTTGCAAAGGCTACAGGTTCACTGAGTCTTCTGGAAGGCTCTACTTTACCTAGGGCATGTTTTTAAAATTTCAATTTTAGCCCTATTGAACCCCAGTATTCTCAAACATTGGCTTGAAAAATCACTCTAGTAAGCATCCTTTTTGAAACAGCACCTCTCAGGTCAAATAGAAATGATCAGGAAGAATCAAAGCAGGTAAATTAGGAGCCCTGATGGTGCAGTGGTTAAAATGTAACATTGCATGCTAATTTTAACCACAGTCTGGAGTTCGATCCTGATGGGGCTTAGATTACCTCAGTCTTCCATCATTTGAGGTCACTAAAAGGAAGACCCAAAAAAGGTGGGTTCCTCCTACCGGTTCACATGAACCGGTAACAAACCGCTGGTAATGTCACGATGATATCACAGAACCAGTTCAGTTAGTGCCGGTTCATGGGCATTACCATCTTTTTTAAAAAACAAAATTGTTGGTTTTTTGGAATTTTTTTCCAGGATATTTTTTTTTCTGCGCATGCACACAAGTTGAGTTTATTTTATTTTATTTTATTTATTTTGTCCAATACACAATAATACACAATGAAGGTAACTGTGCATGTGTCAGTATCTTGTTTTCTGCTTTTTGGTGAGGGGGAAATTTTTTTAAAAAAATTGGCACTGTACCTATATGTTTAAAAGTACCTATATGTTGCAAAAAGCAAGTGCATGCCCATGAGGCACAGCCAAGAGGTATGAGAGGAAGCAAACTGGCAGTGAGGTAAATTAGAACCCAGCCCTGCCCAGAGAGCAATATGCAAATAATGCTTCAACAAACTACCCAGAAAGCGCTGTCAAAGTCTAAATGCTGTCGCTATTTACAAAACCAGCCCTAGTAAATTTTATTTGAACCCAATAATTAAGTTGACAAATACAGTTTTTCATCAGTTTAGGTTCAAGTTAAGTGAACAGAGTAGTAAGGGGGAAAAAAAAGGGGGGGCGAAAAAATTGGATTAGATGGTTTTCACTAGATTTAAGTTTTTGTAGATGTTCATCTGGAAAACATAGAGCATCTGGGAAAATGTTTTTGTTCTGAAGCTTAATAGCCTCCTCATGAACAGAATAAACCTGAAAATAGCCATTCCTGTTGGCTGTTTAGTGGTTGAACTTATTGGTTCCCTTTACATTTCAAAGGAATAGAAAGCAGGCTTAAGGTGTTTCAAACTTTTTATTTATTTTATTTATTTATTTTGTCCAATACACAATGAGGGTTTTAGTGGGTATATATCTATATACACATAGTAAAATACATGATGAAGGTTATAGAGGAGATACTCATAGTAAAATATATCTAAGAAATAATAGAAAAGAAGATATAGTAATAGAACATATCAATGAAAGACTAGAAGAAGAGATATAGGAATAGAAGAAAGGTATAGGAGATATAGGAGAGCAATAGGACAGGGGACAGAAGGCACTCTAGTGCACTTGTACTTGCCCCTTACTCTCCGGCTTTATTAAATTTCCACTTATTTACAAGAAAGACAATCAAAAACGTCCAAAGGCTTCTTACCATTCCTCCCTTACATTTAAAAGTACATATATGTTGCAAAGGTAAAATAAAGCATGTTGCCAATTTTAGAACCAGGCACTTTTTCCAATAGCTCTTTCCATGATGTGTACTATTTAAGATGACAGTATTGAGGAAATAGGAAACAAGAAATCAACACTGTATTAAAAAACAAGATGTTGAACTACCATATCATGTCTATAGAAAATACTGGCTGATTTGAATCCAGAAACTAGCAAAACCATAAAATTCAAAAGAAAATATTAGTTTTGCCAAACTTTACAATATATCATATTCTGAAATAAATGGGCTCAATGTCCCCAAACAACTCTCACTGTGAGATCAATCAGGGCCCCGGTTCATCTTGAAGCCGTGCAAAATACTGCAAGTGGAAATGTTCTCAGTGATTGAATCTAGACATCGCTCTCACTTCTTAAAATAGCATAAAGCTGGCAAAACAGAGTGTAAGTTAAAACACTCCTATTTCCACTCAGTGCAAAATGGATTTTTAAGTGAAATGTAAAAATCCACTTGCATGGCTACACTGCCACCATAGAAGAAAGGATGTTAGACTTTTAAATTCTGTTGTATAATCTGCATTGGTATAGATGGTATAAAATATTTCAAATTAATTCAAACACACTTGAAATCAATAGCAATGTGCCAGCAAAATATTACCCCTGCCAAGGAATTCATAAAACACATCATCCTAGCATAAAATCTTGATATACAATAGTAGTGTAAGGAACATTACTGGTGAAAGTTGTGCTGAAAGAGGACTTGTTGTTATCAGGAAGTATTTTATACAAAGAAGAAGCCTTTGTCTTCTCAGATCTTCAGTATGAACTTTATTTCAGGACTACACCCAGCAAATGCAAGTCTAAACTCTATTATTTTTATTTTGATACAAGAAACCAAACTGTGAAGTTGGAAACAAAAAATCATCAAAAAAATGAAGAACAGGATGCTGAGCCACTATAGATAGGTCTGTGGAGAATAATAGCAATAATGATACAGTAAGGTTAGGTTAGTTAGGTTGGGTTGGGTTGGGTTGGGCGGGGCGAGGCTAGGCTAGGCTAGGCTAGGCTAGGCTAGGCTAGGCTAGGCTAGGCTAGGCTAGGCTAGGCTAGGTTAGGTTAGGTTAGGTTAGGTTAGGTTAGGAATGCTGATTATTCCAGTGATTCATGTTGCACACATACATTCCTCATAAAAATACTCTAAACTGAGTAGTAATTTTTTTCTGTCTCAAAAGACTCTGCTTGTGACTCTTGCATAGGGTACAGTCAAAATAAAATTTGTGAAAGAACAGAAGCAGAGAAGTGGTAGTTTTGGATTCATACATGCAGATAAGTTTGTTTTCAATGGCAAACCTTACTACAATAAGCTTGGGTCACTTTTGCTTTGAGCAAGTAAAATGTTGACAACCACAAAGAAACAAATGAACAGAGTTTCATTGCTGACTTATAACATAGGCTGGAAGAGATGAATCTCCAACTGTGAATAGAAAGCAAGATGGCATTCTTCACATTTCCTCATTTGTTTGTTTCCACTTAAAGATTTGATTAGAGTGTAAGCAGTTGGCAATCTTATGGGAGCTGAAGGTTACATTCAACGTTTCAAAGAGTAGGTGACAAAATGATGCAAAGCATTTAAACTATGCCACACGTGGATGGGACCAGCATTTTCTTTTTTGTTTAACTAACCCCTTCTGGGCTTTGGGCAGCAGAGATTTGGGGTTTAAAAGCCCATTTAATGACCACAATATATTTTTGAGTATTTCCCACTTCCTGTTTTCAGTCTGTTACATTGCTGAACAGTTCTTACCATTTGGACTTCCTTGATTTCTAACTCCGAGTCTTCGGAGAAGGGCGGCATACAAATCTAAATAATAATAATAATAATAATAATAATAATAATAATAATAGCAGCAGCAGCAGCAATAACAACAACAATAAGAACTCAAATTTAATTCCTAATAATTCTGTCCTGTCTCTTGCATTAGAGGTCTTCAGATACTTGAAAACATCAATCATGTCTCTGTGGAATCTTTTCTTCTCCAGCTAAATACCGGTATCTAGTCTCCAACTGTTCTTTACACATTTTTCCCTTCCTGACCTTGATCCCTTTCTTCTGGATATTCTCTAGTTTATCAGCATCCTTCCTAAAATGCATTAGCCAAAGGTGAAAACATCATTCTAGATATGATCTGACCAAAATAGAACAGAGAGGAACTATAACTCTTTTTGCTTTTGTTACTATGTTCACATACTGCGATTGCCTACAAATTAAACTTATGAAAAGGAGATTCTGGAGAATCACATAAAATGAATGACTTTGTCACTTTTAATCAGGCGTCATTGAAGGAACAGTCCACTATCTTCTCTACTGCCAATCCTGCCAAGATTTGAAACACAAATTTATCACACCACCATTAAATCAGCATCAAGCTGTACAGATTCTTTTTATTGCAATTATCTTTTAGCTGACCAGAATGATGCACTCTAATAACTTTGCCAAGTTTTGATTAGATTCAACATGACTTCACCAAGAACAGTTTGTCTTGATTAAACCTGTTCCAAGTTTAGTAATAACAATAGCTGTGAACTTTTCTGTTTATCCGTTTCTAGTTATAAGGGTCTTTAACTAAACCCTTTCTTGATGTTCAAGAAAGTTTTGCCTATTCTGGCTGTGTTCAATTTATTTTTATTCCATTTTATTATCATATTTTATTGTATTTTTATGTTATGCAAGACTTGGCAGTGACCAAAATAAAGTATTTTTTGTTCTTGACTCCTTCCTCTCAGCCCAGGCTTAGAGTAGGAATCTTGGTCCCACATACAGATTATTGAGGATTCCATTTGTGTGCTGCATTCAAATTTCCCCCCATCTCTGGTGATCTTTTAAAAAATCTTACTTTCTTGCAGCCATTGCATTTTTGTGAATGTGGGAGTGTCTACATTTGTGATTCTCCTCCTTTTCACTTCAGAGGTTTTGCTGCTAGCTCAATATCTGCAATTTTGTTAACTCTCTAGCCCTGAGTCCACAACTAAAAGGGCAGCCTATACATTGAATAAAGTAAATAAATAAATTTAAACCAGGGGTGAAATTCAAAAAATTTCCCTACTGGTTCTGTGGGTGTGGCTTGGTGGACATAGCAGGAGAAGGATACTGCAAAATCTCCATTCCATCCCCATTCTTGGGGAAGGAAACTGTAACATCTCCATTCCCACCTCACTCCAGGGGAAGGATACTGCAAAATCTCCATTCCCAACCGACTCTGGGGCCAGCCAGTGGTGTCTGCCAGTTCTCCGAACTACTCTAAATTTCCGCTATTGATTCTCCAGAACCTGTCAGAACCTGCTAAATTTCACACACACCCCAATTTAAATCCAGTGAAGCTAGAGAGGTATGTGTCTAATATCTAACCAGTGTTCTTGTTACTGCTGGTGTGAAAAAAATGATGCTGTCATTCTTTACAGTATGCGATGAAAAAGTAAAAGTGAAAATAAGAGTTTATGATGAGTTAGTCACAATGGTCTTTTGATTTCTCTTTTCCTGTGGGTGAAAATGGAAGTGTCAGTTTGTTCCAATACAGTACTGTACTACCATGCAATAGAGAGATTTGTTTTTCTTTGCTGCCATCTAGTGGTCTCCAGATTTTTGCACCCATGTCTATTCCTGGCTATTCCTACCAAGGATCAGTACTCTGTGTATACTGGAAGGGCAGAAATGTCTGTGAACACAGCAGACAGCTATATTAAAGTGCAATCCAGCAGTTCTTCAAATAGCAGATAAATAAGACAGCATAAACGCTGAACACTATTTTGGCTTATTGACAAAGGTTGCTTTTCTGGGCACGTATCTAGCGTTTTTTCAAAATAGTGTTCAGACTTTTGTTCAAAGAGAGCTGGCAGGTCACAAACACAGTGGAAGCGTTATGAGAAGTATCAAGTGAACTTTTTCAGCTTCACCTTGTACACCTCTCTGTGCCTGTGATTGGTCAGCTGGAATGGCAGATATAGAGAAGCATGGGTGAAATGGGAAGAAGCAATCAGTAACCATTCTTGATTAGTTCATACTTTTTCCACATCTAATGAAGCAACCAATGCTCTCATAGTATTGTCAGCACACAATCCTAAATGTCCACCAACAGTCTATTGTTACTTGGATTTCAGTAAGGCATTTGACAAAGTAGGCCACAACCTACTACTAGAAAAAAGTAGAAAAATGTGGATTAGACAGCATCACCACCAGATAGATTTGAAACTGGCTGACCAACCACAATCACATGTAGTGTTCTGTGGAGCTGCATCTACATGGATGGAAGTATGCAGTGGAGTATCCCAACACCGAAGGCTGTTTTAGGCCCAGTACTCTTCAACATCTTCATCAATGACTTGGACAAGGAGATAAATGGGGAACTCATCAAATATGCAGATGACACCAAACTGGCAGGAATAGTCAACACTCCAAAAGAAAAGTTCAAGATATAGAAGGATCTGGACATATTTGAACATTGGACGCTATCTAACAAAGTGAAATTCAATGGTGAAAAAAGAAAGGTTCTACATTTAGGCAAGAAAAGCAAAATGCACAGGTACAGTATATGTGGTACTTTGCTCAATAATAGTAACTAAGAGGGATCTTGGAGTCCTAGTGGATAACCATTTAAAGATGAGGCAGCAGTCAAAAAAGCCAACACAGTTCTAGGCTGCATAAACAGAGGGATATAATCAAGATCACATGAAGTGTTAATACCACTTTATAAGGCCTTGGTAAGGCCACACTTAGAATACTGCATTGAGTTTTCAAGATGATGTTGGATAACTATTTGTTTGAAGTGGTATAGGGTTTCCTGAGGCAGGGGGTTGGATTAAAACACCTCCAAGGTCACTTTCAAAGTTATTTTAAAGTAAAATATCAGGAGTGTTACATTGTTTCATAAAATTGTACTGGATGAATTATTGTCGGTTTCTTATCTGTATCAGAGAGGCAAGTCCTTACAATATCTATCAAAATCTTAGCCCCCACCATGATTTTAAAAAAAAGCCAGATAATTTTTACAATCCTTCCCTATTTTTAAAATAAGTTCTATATGCTTTGTAGAAAGAAAAAAAGAGCTCAAGGCAATATAGCATAGAGCAGTGTTTCCCAACCTTTTTTTGAGCCGCGGCACATTATTCACATTTACAAAATCCTGGGGAACATTGGGGGGGGGCTAAAAAAAGTTTGGACAAAAAAAACACCTCTCTGATTGCTTATTTATACCCTATGAAAATTATTAAGTGTTGTACCTTATGATTCATAATTAATGTATCTTGTCTTTTTAGGTACACTCAGAACAAATGCACCAAAGACAAATTCCTTTTGTGTCTAATTACACTTGGCCAATAACGTTCTATTCTACTCCATTCCTCACATTAAAAAACAAACTATACTGCTCAAAAAAAAAATTGAACACTTAAACAACACAATATAACTCCAAGTAAATCAAACTTCTGTGAAATCAATCTGTCCACTTCTGAAGCAACAGATTGACAGTCAATTTCACATGTTGTCAGCACATTCAACTTTGTGCAGAATAAAGTATTCAATGAGAATATTTCATTCATTCATATCCAAGATGTGTTCGAGTGTTCCCTTTATTTTTTTTGAGCAGTGTATATTGAAACTATCTGAAGAATTAAAAGTTAAATTAATTAAATTAAATAAATTAAAAGTCGAATTAAAAGTAGACTTTTGACTAAAACGTGACAGTATCTTTAACTGTAGCACCAGATGTCTATGGAGATTCTCAGTCATTCGGATCAATGGTTATCCTACAAGGGTGTTTTTTCCCCCAAAGAGGCAATTGGACTTTTGTTTTTATTTGAAGAGTTTCGCTTCTCATCCAAGGAGCTTCTTCAGCTCTTCCTCAGGCCGAAGTTCAGAACATGTTCTGTTTATAAACCAGCCAGTAACAAGTAAACAGTCTTCCAAAGGTCCACCCCCCCCCCCACCTCTATTTGAATTTGTAGCTGAGAAAAGATCGCGAACGAAAAAAAGGAGAAACGAAAAAGCAGCGGCGACGGCGACTTCTCCAACGCCCCAAGCCCCTCCCCCCCCAAAGGGCGGAACGGAAAGCCCGAGGTAGAAATTCCCGCCCGGCGGAAGGGGAAGGTTACACGCAGAGCTGAATATCACTGCGTCCCTCGCGGTTTCCGCTCCCCCTGCTCTTTTTTTTCTTTCTCTTCCTTCCTTTCTCCGCTGTTGCCGAGATCCCGGATCCAAGATGGAGTCTCTGAATAAAGCGGGGCAAGAGATGAGCCTGGCGGCCTTAAAGCGGCACGATCCCTACATCACCAGCATCGCTGACGTGACCGGCCAGGTGGCCCTTTATCGCTTCAGTCCAAAGGCCAACGAATGGGTGAGTGGCCCTCCAGACCGAGCGGGGCAAAGAGGCTCTTGGTTGAATGCGTGACTTCCCACGGCGCGCCTTAGTGGTTCGTGGGGCACCTTTCGGTTTCTTGCCCTCCCTTGACAGAGCGGGCCTGGGTTGGCGAAGGCAAGGAGGGCGACACTTTATAACCCGGTCCTTGCGGCAGCACGGAGCCGCTCCTCAACACACCCACTTTGCTTGAGGCAACCGGTCGCCGTTGGTCGTTCCGCCCCTTCCTCGCAAATACGGCGGGGCTCAGCGCTCAAGCAATTTGGGGGTCTTGCATAACAACCACCTCTGCTTTTCAGTGGCACTCCACGGGTTAAAGTGAGTAAAGCTGAACTGCGGTGCTAGTAGTAGCAACTAACAGCAGTCGATGTCTGGTCCACTTCAGAAGGGATGGTTTATGTAGTTGGCCCAAAGCTGCTTTTTTTCCCCCTTCAAGAGGCAACTGGACTTTCTGGTTTTTAATTTAGAATAGAATATAATTCTTTATTGGCCAGGTGTGATTGGACACACAAGAAATTTGTCATTGGTACATCTGCTCTGAGTGTACATAAAAAGAAAAATATCTATTTGTCAAGAATCATGAGACACAACATTTAATTATTGTCATAGGGCAGCGTTTCCCAACAGTAGTGTGCCGCGAGACATGGCCAGGTGTGCCGCGAGAAGCTCAAGCTGGGTGGGGCGCTGCCGGCGCCCCTGCCTGAGTGTCGTCCTGTGGATGGTCTTGGGCTTCACAGTCGCTTCCTGGTTCCCTCTCCTCCCACTGCCTGTGTCTCCCGCCGTCGCCTCCCACCAAGCCGTCGCCCGTTGCCGTGGGTTCCTCGAGTGGGAGCTGCCGCTTCCTTCCGTCCAGCTCAGCCACGCTGCCGTAGAAAGCACAGAGGTTATTGCCACCGCTTCTGCCTCCACTCAGGGAGCCACCGTGGTCACCGCGCCTTTTCCTCTCCCTCAGCTCAACCACGGTGGCTCCCTGAGTGGAGGCAGAGGTGGCGGCAATAACCTCTGCACTTTCTACGGCAGCGTGGCTGGGCTGCCTGGAACGAAGCGGCAGCTCCGAGGAATGAGGCGCTGGCGGTAGACACAGGCGGAGGGAGGAGAGGGAACCAGGAAGCCACCGTAAAGCCCAAGACCAGCCACAGGACGACCTTCAGCCAAGGGCACCGGAACCGCGCGCAGCCATGGTGGGAGCAGCATGAGCTGAGGTAGCAACGAGGCGCGAGGACAAGCAGGCAGCTTGGCGGAGGGGAAGCGCTGAGGGGCTCTCCTCCTTCCCCACCCCCGCGCTTCTCTCCCGCCCTGGCTTTCGCTTTGCCCCATTATTTCCCCGCAATTTCATCCAGGCCACCTCTTGCCTCCTTTTGAACTGCGGGGAAATCTGCGGGCAAAGCAAAAGCCAGGGCGGGAGAGAAGCGCGGGGGGTGGGGAAGGAGGAGAGCCCCTCAGCGCTTCCCCTCCGCCAAGCTGCCTGCTTGTCCTCGCGCCTTGTTGCTACCTCCTGCCTTTTTCCAGGAGCCTTTGGAAGGCACCCAGGGAAGGGGGGGGGGTTGGGGGTGGCTGCAGCGGCTTCTCGTCCTCCTCATCTGGCTGCTAATGCCCGCCCGGCCCCTCTTGCAGTCCCTTCACGGAGCGCTTTTGTCCCAGGCTGTCAGCGAAAGGGCTGCAGGACAGGCGGGGCAGGCGTTCTTCTCACAGCTGAGGCAGAATTTGGAATATCGGGGGGGGGTGCGTGCGGGCTCCGCATCCCCCTGCCACCCGGAACATTTAAAATAAGAAAAACCTTCGCCGGCCTCCGCAGAGAAGAAAGGAAGAGAGAGAAAGAGAGACAGAGCAAGAAAGACATAGCAAGAGAGGCAGAGAGAGAGAGACAGAGAAAGAGAAAGAGAGAGAAAGAGAGCTAGCAAGAGAGAGAGAAAGAGACAGAGAAAGAGAGACAGAGAGAGAGAGAAAGAAAGAGAGAGAATGAAAGAGAGATAGCAAGAGAGGCAGAGAGAGCAAGGGAGAGAGAAAGACATATAGGGAGGGAAGGAGGGAGAGAGAAAGAGCAAAAAAGAGAGGAAGAAAGAAAGAGGAATGGAGAGAGAGAAAGAAGGGAAGGAAGGAAGAGAGAGAAAGAGTGAGGGAGAAATAGAGCGAAATGGAGGAAGATTTTTTTTTTGTCAAAACATTTCTTTAGCCACCCCTCCACCCCCCGTTCAGTGTTCCCCAGGATTTTGAAAATATGAATAATGTGCCGCGGCTCAAAAAAGGTTGGGAAACACTGTCATAGGGGTCAAATAAGCAATGAAGAAACAATTCATATTAATAAAAATCTTAAGGACACAAGCAACAAGTTACAGTCACAGTCGTAAGTGAGAGAAAATGGTGATAGGAATAATGAGGAAAAAACTAGTAGTAATTGTAGTACAAACTTAGTAAATAAAGTTTATTAAATTTAATTAAATATATTACATTTATAAACAGCCCAACTCCTTTCGGACACTGAGCGGTTTACAAGCAATATAAACAATATAAAAGATATAAATATAAAACCCCTCAACATTCATTCAATAAAAATATTCATTACTTCTGGCCCGAGCTGAATAATGTAGCTCCACTATTTCTCTGAAATGGTTGAATTACACTATTTCTCTGAAGCTATTTCTCTGAAGATGTTTCGCTTCTCATACAAGAAGCTTTTTCAGCTCTGACTGAATAATGGGGAATGTTGTATTCTGATATGTACTCTATCTGCTTGTGGCGTACAGAAACTTTATATCTCAAATGTAAAATGAGTCTTGGCAACTTACTGTATTTTGTAGGTTTTTATATTTTTTTTGTTTTTTCTTTCCTTTCCTGCCATAGCAGGAATCATATTCTTACATTAATAATTGCATTAGTCCTTGCAGGTATGGAACTGTAAAATCTTGGTTAATGCTGTATTCAGACATGAAATAAAATATTTAATCTTTGATGGATGTGAAAACTGGATGTGGCATTGAACCTTATGTACACTATTCCATTCATAAATCCTAACTAGCCTAACTTTTCTCTCAGATAGTTGACAATATTTTGAACATTTAACATGTTTTCCCAAAAATAAGACCCTATCTTATTTTTTTGAACCGTAAAATAAGCACTTGGCCTTATTGTCATGCACTCAAAAGCCCAATTATCATGGGATGTCTTATTTTGAGGGAAACAGGGTAGTAGCAAAGCTATATAGGATGTAAGGAATTGCTTTGAAGGACAAGAGGAAGAGCCTCTGTCTACTAAGACAAGTGGGGTTTGAGCTCATTCCAAGAAATTAATTTGATAAACATCCTAGAACCCTTCTCAGTTCACACAGAGATAAAATGAGGAAATTGGAGGAAACATACCGAGATTTGCAAGATTCTGTTCTGTTATAAGAGTAGTCCTAATTTATATGGTATAGGTTTCTTAATCTGGTCTACCTGATATTGCTCTATATTGGGTGAAAAGTTGATAAACCCTTCTCAGAATAACTCCTGGCATCTACACCTCCTAACTACTCTCCCTGACTTAGTACAGTAGTTTGGTAATACTATTGCCACTACCTATTTTTCAGGGAAGCACTTCACCTAGTGTTCTTTCTGTAATCATCTAGTATTCCTATAGTTTGATTTTGTTTTGTGACAAATTAAATGGGGCAGGAAATGAAATAAATAAATAAACAAACATTGAGACACATATCACTTCCTTCCCCATCTCTTTGTAGGAAGATGAACCACTCTTATGAGGTAAATAAAAATAAAATTTAATTTAATATAACAAGAAAGAAACAGAGATGTCTTTTTAAAAACTTTAAATATATTCATGTGGAATAGAGTATAACATAGAACATGTTGTCTAAATAGAACAGTTTTATTTATTAAATCTGTATGTAGTCTATAGTTCCCAATTACCGTATTTAAATTACGCCATTAGAATTTCTATGTTATGTTTATATCAAGAGTGCCTTGTTTGAACAAGAACAGCCTCTTTAAAACTGATCTAGGACTAAAGGATATTTGAAAGATTATCAACTGAGATTTTTGTATTGCAACTTCTTGCTATTGGAAATCAAGAATTTTTATTGTAATGTTGGAAACATTTTTGTTCTGGATTCTTAAAGATTCTTGTTCTTCAATTTTCATGCTCACTAATTTCAATTTGAATGCTGTCTAGCAAACATTGGTCAGCCCAGTCTCAGAAGAATTAAGCAAGACGAGATCTGTTTAATACTTAAATAGGAGACAACTAGGACATACAGCTTAGAATGAGAAATCAATTTTTTTTAAAGAGTGGGAGAACAATGGCAAACCTTTTCCATAGTGTGTTGGGGTTTTTTTGCCAAGAAGAAAAATAAACTATGTTGACATCATCACCAGAAGCTGATTGTGACTTGATAGAATCATTGTTTTCTTTGAAAGTTGCCTTTGATGCTCATAAGAAGCAGACAATCATCTACTGTACAAACAATAAAATATTGCTGATGGTCTCTTTGTTGTACACCTACATATTTCAGATCCTTGACTTCTTCATTTTTGTATCTTCACCATTTCTACCTATACACTTTGTCCGTGCAGTGAGCAAAATTTGAGCAATATAGTGTAATCACTCACATATGAATTGAAGTCTTGATGTTGAAAGCATATAAATCCAATTAATAAAATAATAATAAATAAAAATATATTCTTTTTCACATGTCAGATTTTAGTATGAAAATTTAATGCTCTGATACAACATTGTGTGATAGAAACTTCTTTAAATTTGTAATCTATCAGTGTTAGCATCTTATGGTTACCTGGAAAAAAAGCAAAAATGTCTTACATATTAACTTTTCTATTGGTAGTAAGATTAATATTAAAAATTAACTCACTTTCTTTTACTAATATGCTTGAAGAAGTTGCTAGACAAATAAATGATGTAGTTTTATTTTTTAAGTCTATTAATAAAACCTACGACTTTATTATTAATTTAAAGATTGTAATTATAAACTTTTTAATTATATATTTTCCCAATCTACTATTATAAGCAACATAAACAATATAAAAGTATGTAGTCCATATTTTTGAAATTATTGTAGTGAAGGTATTAATGAATTGTTATTAGTGGGAATTTTTGCACTGATCATTATCCTCTAATGTTGAATTATATCAATCCCATTCATTATGTCATAGTTATAATTTCTTATTTAATGAAACTTAGGAATGCATCAAATGACCTTCTGTTTGCATTAATTTGTTGTTATTATTGGTCTTTGTTATAGGAGAAGACTGATATAGAAGGTACCCTATTTGTGTATAAAAGGTAATGAAATAATTTTCAAGAATAATTGGATTAACAGTATAGTAGAACAGTGTGTAATATTTGTCTCTTGCTGGTATAATATACTAGGGCAATTAAACAATATTGCATTATTCTTAATCAGTACTATGGTTTGTATAATGTGTTGAAATGAATGGTGATTCTGTTTGAGCAATAGTCATTTTTAAAATTTGGTATAGAATCTTTGAAATTGTGCTTCTGTTTGTACTCCATAGTCTCTTGCAGAAAGTCACAAGGGTTGTGCTCTCTGTTTTTTCTTCCTTTTTAAACTTACTCTTCAATGGCACTTTGAGAACACTGCTACTGTCAAAGCTTTCTTATGCTTTTACAAATCAGTTTATCCATTGTTTGTTTCCCTTGAAATAATAGGTCTGCTTCACCTTACCATGGTTTTACGATTGTAAATCGATTGAGCATGCACAACTTGGTTGAGCCCGTAAACAAAGACTTGGAGTTTCAACTTCATGAACCTTTTCTTCTTTATAGAAATGCCAACTGTAAGTATGTCCTTGAATATATTCTTATGGAAATTCCACTTGTAGAAATTTAGAAAAATTATCCTATTTTAAGTGCAGTAAAATCTCTGTTTAACATCCTTTATTTAAAGGATTTTGCATTTAGTGGCACAAAATTTAACTTCACAGATGCCACCAAGTATGAAATCTGGCCAAACAATTGGTGTAATCTATGTAATTACAGTGACTTACAGTCCTTTAAAGCAATTATTTATGCAAATAATATTAATTAATGTTTAACAAACATTTATATTTATGACACACCTTTCTTCCAAAAGGTATGTTGAATCAGGATTTTTGTGTTTATGTGTGACATGATCTTGGAGAGCTACTGTCCCAGCTGGGAAGAGGACTGAAGGGGGAAATAGTCTGAACTGTTCACTAGTCTAAAAAGAGGGCAAGGTCTAATCCCCCCCCCCCCCCCCCCAATTTCCTGTAATGCTTTTGAGCCTTATCTACTCTTTCCCAAGCAAAAACTGCCAGTCGGGAGATTCCTGTGAAATAGGCCTAGAACAATAAAGTAGCTAATTTGAACCTATATGTGCAGGTCTGGTTTTTCATGTCTGACATACAATGAGAACAGGTTTGCATTCAGTTTGAGTTGTATGGATGCAATTAGCTGAGGAAAATACAAAGAAAAATCAAAGAGATTTGAAAGTGTTAGAATTGGAAAGCTTTTGCACTGGTTCAATGTCATGTCCTTCCCTCAGCTGTCCTTGAAGGCCAACAGGATAATTCCCTACCCAGAAAGAGAATGCCCTTGTGATTCTGGATATATAGAAACAACAGAGTATGTACTCTTCCAATCTCTGTATTACAGAGACATTTGTACTATGGTAGCTGTATGCAGTTTTATTACTGCACAAACTGCCATGGTGCCAAAGACAATTCTTTGCCTCCTGCTGCTTGCAGATATTGCCTGCTACAACATATAACATGGCCAAGTTCTGCACAGCAGTGTTTAAAATCTGTCAGAAGATGACCTGTGCCATAAACTAATCTTAATGAGCAGTTTGTTCATTATTCAAGTGTGTTTTTGTGTGACAGATTTGATTTACCATATGCTAAATTTTATGTTCCCTTTCTTACATCTGCTTAATATTTCCATCCCTCCTTTTAGTTTTTTTACTCTCTTTTTACAGTTTTTAAATATTTTAACTTTTAAAAAATTAGACTCATATATATATATATATAGTCTAATTTTTTAAAATTGTTTTTTAAATTACCAATTGTTTGTAGTCCTTTTTACTAGTCTATGACTGTAATAAGGATTTGATTTGTTTTGAGTTGAAAGTATTGTTATGCAGCAGGTAAACAGCACATACCTCATATATGGTAGTACCTATTTTAGTAACACATTGAGGGAGTGCATCATGAACTCTCAGTTTTCTTCTTTCCATTACATACTCAAATTTTCCACTACTGTGGGAGTGTGGGTGTTTGTGGTGTGTTTTGGTAGATGCATACTTTTCTCTTGAGAACAGGCAACAAAATTTCATTTTCAATGTGGGCCAGTGTGCTTACAGTAAAAAAAAGGACAAAGTTATCAGGAGATTGACAATGTTGGTAGGACATCATGTGTTTCATTGCAGAACATGAATGAATTGGTAGCTATCTTAAGCATGTTCAGCCAAGATAAGGAGTGGGACTGTTTTGCTATTTCAGTGGACAGAAATAATGGAATTGCATTAGGATTTTTATAATGGAATTTAAATTGAGAGCAGTCAAATATGTACAGTCGTGTGATGCACTGAACTAATGTGTCAGCAGCTGTCACTGCAATCTATTGCAAAGTATTTATCTTTCTTGTTCTTGCTATGTTTAGGACAAACCCATTAAATCTTGGCTTTGATATTCACTTTAGACACACATGTGTTTTATTTCATCATGCTTATACCTCTAGATTAATTATTCTTCACACTGAAATGCTTGAAATGGTATCTAGAGAATTTAGGGTTCCATATTCCAGTAGAGTACATTTATTTCTGCTTCATAAAAATATTTTATTAAGAAAGCAAAAATATTATAATTCTGATGGCCAAAATCAGACCAAAGGGTTTTTCTTTATTTTCTGCTCATGCCATTGGTCATCAGAATCCTACTGAAACACTCAGGGATTCTATAAATTCCAGATTAGCCTTTGTTCAGCTTCTGATTGAAGTTGGATTAGTCAAACCAGATAGTTCTAGTCTTCTTAGAGTTGAGCCAAATGAGCTTTTCTGTTAGGTGTCTTTGAATAGAGGGCTTCACATATTGAAGTTGCATCTCTTCCAGGTGGTGGATTTACCAAAACATCTTGTAGACCATTATTTCTGCAGTTCTAGAAAGAGAAAGTCTAAAGTGTTAGTTTTTGCACTTGGATATATATTGTTTTTTCACGTCACAGGAATTACAAGACATCAAATTAAGCATCATCCCCCAAATGATCTGAATTAGCTCCAAACTGGCAAGCAGGAAAAGATAGCCATGGATAAATTAAAAGTAATTCCTAGCATATTACCATGAAGAATTCAATTCAATTCAATTTATTAGATTTGTATGCTGCCAAAAATCCCAATCTAGCTAAAACTTCCAAATGTAAAAGAAAGGCAACTTTCTGCACCCTAATGGGTTACAGGATTTTCAAAGAACTCTTAGGCTTTTAAGCAGATCCTATACCGACTTCATATATTGCTTGGCAATTCCACTTCTGAACCATTGCACTGAGGAAGACTTTATGGGATGCAGGGGAAAACTAGCTATAGGAACCCTGATCAATACCATAATATTACTGTCCCAAAGCCCAGACAACCAGACTACTAAATGATATATAGTTTTTGTGTGCTTAGTTGGAAGTATATCTCATAGTTCAATGGGAGAACTTGTCTCGTCTGAAATAAAATATTGAAATTGGAGTTATGAGCCAGAAATTGTAGTGTGATAATTATACATATTTGGTAATCTTTATTTTATTTATTGGGTATACTTTGAGGGGAGGGGGTGTTTATATATATTTGGCTTGGCCACCACATTTTTATGGCTCTGGTTTACATCTGAATCACCTGTTTTCCCTTCCTGCCCTTTGTTTCTTTCATCCTTTTTCCTCAGTCCCTACATTTTTTTAAACCCATCTTCATTTACCAGTTATACTTCATATTTTTCCTCTTTTTATTGTTTGACAGTAGGTAGAATGAATGACAGTTTTTAAATTTTAGGAAAACTACCCTTGAGTTCAAGATATTAATCATGTTTGAGAGTTCATTTTTTCTCTCCAAAAGGGTAAGAAGAATTACAAAATTTCATTTAAATTGTTAACTGGCTTCTAAGGTTTATTTACAGCATTGTATTTTGGATTCTTTACCTATTCAAGTGTTTATTTCTTCTGATATATCACTAACTTGTCACATTTTGGAGATAACAGTCTTTAGCATTTTTTGTAATTCAAGAATAAGGATTTTTCTTGGTTGCAACAATTGTTAAAAGCGATGTGTAAACATTTTGAATGTGAAACATTTTGCATTTGAAATATTCCATTCTGAATTTAGAAACCAGAAGTATTGAAAAACTGTTCTGGCTTTCCCATAAGCAATTTTTGCTCACAATGAACTGCCTTGAACTTAAAATACTTCAGAAATTATCAAAATAGTGTTAAACATTAAACTTCTTCATAATGGGACAGAACTGCTTGAGGAGTTGCCTGGACAGTTTGGAGATATTTAAATAGATTGCATACTGACTAGAACAAAGGCCATATGGAATAATAGGGGTTTCTCTGAGAGAACAAAGATATTTACTGCAAATGTGGCACTATTCAAACAATTATCCATGTTTTGCAATACCCCCTGGGACTGACAAGAATTCTGGTTGGAAAGATAAGTGCCATCAGTGTGGCTCTTATTGGGTTAGAATGATATAAAGTTGTTTTTATTAACAGTTTTAAATCTTTTTAAATTTAAATTAACAATTTCTCTTTTCTAATTCCTGCATTTCTGACACAAAACAAGCATCAAAACTCTCTTGGGAAAATCTGAATGTGTGTCAAGCAATAAAAGTGGAATTGAAAATTTGAGCTTGAAATATTTTATACAACTCTATCTTGTAATGAATGTTATATAAATATTAATCCTGTATTATGATACAGATAGTCCTTGCTTACTGCTCATTTAGCAATGTTCAAAATTACAATGTGACCAGACCTCATCCTGCAGTCATATTATTGCCTTTTGAGTGCTTTGCAGCAAGCAGAATTAATGGAGAACACGGAAGTAAAATTGTAAGCTGCAGTCATTTGATGTTTTGCTTAACGACCAGTGTAGTTCCTGGGAAGGGATGTCATAAGTTTCTCATAGTCACATGATTTTTCACCTAGTGAATACAGCACATGGGGATGGAGTTGCAGGTTCCAATTTTGTTTGTTAAGCAAGCTCTACCTGTATTATGTTTGGATTCTTAACATTGAAAACCACACAGTAGCAAGTACTTAGTTTTGCATAATGATTTTAAGTAAATTGCAATCTATTCATTCTGCTGCTGCTTTACATTTTTATTCACATATCCTCTGTAATAGTTTACTTCTTTAAAAAAATAACCACTTCTTTAAAATATCTTCCAGTGTTAATTTACAGTATCTGGTTTTATGATAAGAATGACTGTCATCGAATAGCAAAACTCATGTCTAAGTAAGTACCTAATTTTTTAATCTATAAATTGAAAGAATGAATAAACATGCTTAGGTTATTTTTAGCTTTATAACATCTCACTGCAAAATTGATTTTTGTGTGATTTTTTTTCTTCTGCTCACCTACTTCTAAAGGCGCATGATGACTTAATATAATACTTTATGATAAAAATACATTGTGACAAATACATTGGAACAAAGATTCAAATTGTAATTCTGTATCCCACATTTGGAATTAAGGTATGGTTTTATGTCTGCTGGAGATAATTTAAAAATCACAATGAATGATAGCACTGATTGATTGTTTATAATTACATTGATGTTTTAAATCATAATATAATTGTACTGTAACACTCTTATAATCTCTGGAAATGGAGCGGTATATAAATTATAACTTCAAACATTTTAATCTTTAAAATGCCAGATACAAAGATGCACTTTCCTGCATTATCTCAATGCTTTGAATTCTCAGGAAACATTCACACATTCAGCATATAAAAAAGATCATGTGGTTTTTGGGTTTTTTTAAAGTAACCTACCATAAGTATTTCTTAAGAAATACATATTTCTTTTCGATCAAAAAGCATTTAACAACTATCATAGAAACATAGAAGTCTGACGACAGAAAAAGACCTCGTGGTCCATCTAGTCTGCCCTTATACTATTTTCTGTATTTTATCTTAGGATGGATCTATGTTTATCCCAGGCATGTTTAAATTCAGTTACTGTGGATTTATCTACCACGTCTGCTGGAAGTTTGTTCCAAGGATCTACTACTCTTTCAGTAAAATAATATTTTCTCATGTTACTTTTGATCTTTCCCCCAACTAACTTCAGGTTGTGTCCCCTTGTTCTTGTGTTCACTTTCCTATTAAAAACACTTCCCTCCTGGACCTTATTTAACCCTTTAACATATTTAAATGTTTCGATCATGTCCCCCCTCTTCCTTCTGTCCTCCAGACTATACAGATTGAGTTCATTAAGTCTTTCCTGATACGTTTTATGCTTAAGACCTTCCACCATTCTTTTAGCGCGTCTTTGGACCCGTTCAATTTTGTCAATATCTTTTTGTAGGTGAGGTCTCCAGAACTGAACACAGTATTCCAAATGGGGTCTCACCAGCGCTCTATACAGCGGGATCACAATCTCCCTCTTCCTGCTTGTTATACCTCTAGCTATGCAGCCAAGCATCCTACTTGCTTTCCCTACCGCCTGACTGCACTGTTCACCCATTTTGAGACTGTCAGAAATCACTACCCCTAAATCCTTTTCTTCTGAAGTTTTTGCTAACACAGAACTGCCAATGCAATACTCAGATTGAGGATTCCTTTTCCCCAAGTGCATTATTTTACATTTGGAAACATTAAACTGCAGTTTCCATTGCTTTGACCATTTATCTAGTAAAGCTAAATCATTTACCATATTACAGACGCCTCCAGGAATATCAACCCTATTGCACACTTTAGAATCATCGGCAAATAGGCAAACCATGGAGGTTCTCATTCACCCAGGTCATTGTTGCTCCAAGGGTGTTTTTATTTTAAAGGCAACTAGACTTTCTGATATTTCTTTAAGACGTTTCACTTCTCATTCAGAAAGCTTCTTCAATTAATAATTTAATAATAATAATAATTTATTAGATTTGTATGCCGCCCTTCTCCGAAGAGACTTCCAACTTAACTGGTAAGGAAAATAAAGGATTTATACTCTGTGCTGTCAGCTGGTCATTAACATTCTGAGGGTTGTTGAAACAACCTAAAAACAAGGACGCTATGTCACCCGAATCAATACAAACAAGAGCAGAACCCTGTTGGGACTGGACTGTATTGTAAATTATGATACTGTAGAGTGGTGCCATATCTCTCCCTCTCTATTGAGAGAGAACTATTCAGTTTTAACATAAATAAATTTAAATGAGTGTCTCTTGCATTTTTCCTTCTTCTAACAACTTTAAGAATAAGTATATAGTAAATTAGTGGTTTGATTTGTGTGTACCTGATCAAGCATTGCTAAATTATTATTGTTATTAGATTTAATATAGAATCTCATTCCAGGTAACATCTTCCTTGCTTGTAATATGAATAATGTAAGCTTTTAGTTATATATGCCGATATATTTGGTCACTATTTCTAACTCACTATGCCATCTGCTATTGTATTTTAGATTTATTTGTTATCTTTCTGAATGTAACTTTAACTTTTTCTTAATAACTTCACTTATTTTTGTTAGCAATGCTGGTGACATTTTGGGTAGCATGCTACCTTTGCACTGTATATTGTACCTGATTTTTTATTTTTGCTTTGTAATGGAAAAGTTAATCTACTTGGTTTATTCTTTTGGATTGTTTTGCACAAGCCCCTTTTTAGAAGTTTTTTCTTTTGAAATTAAATATGACAGTACAAAAGTTTCATAATAACCCTACAAGTAATTGGTAGATTTGGTGTGAGGAATTGGTGAAAATACACATATGATTCCCTTGACTGTACTTCAAACTCTTAATCATACTTTCAATGTTGGGGGTACTGTACTCATCTGATGATATATAATATCTGCAATGATGTAGTGGCATAGGAATCTAATACAAATTAAATGTATTTTAAATTTGGTATAAAATAGAAGCTTTTTGCAATTTAAGGTCTGTTTACATTTCCTCTTGCACTTTAGCAGCTATGTTGCAAAATATGTTAAATAATCCACACTATAGCTAATGTAGGTTTGCATTTCAGAAGATGGATGTATTCCGATTTTGTAATTGAATTGAATTCTTTATTGGCCAAGTATGATTGGACACATCAAGAATTTGTCATTGGTAAATATCCCTCAGTGTACATAAAATAAAACATACATTTGTCAAGAATCATGAGGTAAAACATTTAATGATTGTCATAGGGTGCATATAAGCAATCGGGAAATGGTAATGGTAATTACCAATAGTAATAAAAATCATAAGGATACAAGCAACAAGTTACAGTCTTATAGTCATAAGTGGGAGGAGATGGATGATAGGAACGATGAGAAAACTAATAGTAATAGAAGTGCAGCTTTAGTGAATAGTTTGGCATTGGTGAGGGAATTATTTGTTTAGCAGAGTGATAGCGTTCAGGAATTTTTTTTTCTTGTGTCTAGTTGTCTTTGTAGGCAGTGCTCTAAAGTGACATTTTGACGGTAAGATTTGAAACAATTTATGTCCAGGATGCAAGGGTAAATATTTCAGAACCCTCTTTTTTGACTTGTGCAGTATACAGGTCTTCAGTGGAAGGCAGGTTGTCAGTAATTGTTTTTTCTGCAGTTTTGATTATCCTCTGAAGTCTGTGTCTGTCTTGTTGGGTTGCAGAACTGAACCAGACAATTATAGAAGTGCAGATGACAGACTCAATAATTCCTCTGTAGAACTGTATCAGCAGTTCCTTGGGCAGTTTTAGACTAGAGACAGCCAATATGTGTTTTACAAATATAATATTCCCATGTTTAGTGTTATCTTTATTCAAATAATTTCTCTAGTACACAGAAGCTCACAGGCATCCTTAGACAATGCAGCCTGGTATTTTATTTGCTTTGTCAATTCTTCAAATAGGCAAAGATATAAGATAGACTGTAATAGAGTTAATCATTGAGATTAGAGAAAATATAACAGTAATAGGCTAGCTCTCTGCCAGGGCAGCCATTTTGTAAGAATGCAAAATATTAAATTTTGTGTTGTTCTATATTTTAATATTATTACATATTGTCATCATTTAAATGCATCCAAAATGATTCATAGGATCTTTACCTGGCTTTATTTTAAAGACAATAATATGTACCATTTTTTCTTTGAAAAATAGATACCTGCTCCATTGCTGTTAGTATGTCATCCTAGTTTGATCTACTGTATATCCTGTCTTTCCCTTATTTCAGTTTACCTGGGGATTTCACTTCATTTTATCCTCATAGCAACATCTCTGTGAAAATGGATTGAATTGAGAGTGGTGTTTAGTCCAAATTATCAGCCATGATTGAGGGTATCCTCAGCCCTAGTCTAATATCCTAATACCCGCTTTATCTTAATTTCAAGTTATTTCAGCCAATTTATTTTAAGTTAGTTGAAATATTCTGACTCAAACTAAAAATTAAACATTGCATTCCATTTATTTCATTCTAAATTATTGTTTATATTTCTGGGCAAATGTATTGTCACAGTGGTTTATAGATATTTAAAGTAAAATTAACAATAATATGTTCAGCTAAGTTGTAATGAAGGTAGTAAACACAAATTATTTGAAAGTGCTCAATAAAAAAATTGTGAAGAAAACATTCATGAGGTTTCTAATGCAATACAATCTATGAAACAACTAGTTACCTTTTGTACACTAGAGTACATCCCATATTATGAATTAAGCCACTATTCAGCAAATCCTAGTCAGAGCAAATGGTTGCTTATTTCTATTTGTAAATCTTTTTATTAAAATAAAATGGGCATATTAAAGATCAGTGTAAAAGGGAATAAATGCTGTACACTTTATACTGATTAATCTGTATGTTACTTATTACAGTACATTTTAATCTTATTGGTTATTATTTGCATGTTATGCGTGCTCTCCCTTTCATTAAAATCATGCTGTTCCAAGAAGGGTATATGTTGTTAAAATACATTCTAAATGTAAGTAGTTTTTTGTTCTCTTTTGTGATAGGGTGGTACAGGAAGAAACTCAGAGATCACAGCAACAATTTCAGGATAGAAAACATGTCAGTCGGGTTAATGGTTGCACAGATATCCTAGAGTTGCTTAGTAAAGCAAAAGTTGAATATGAACGGGTAAGAAAATTGTGCATGTTACTATTTTAAAACCAGATTCTGATTTCAGGATTTTATGTATTTAAAAGCAAAATAATCACCCACCAATATGTTTGAGAGGGTCCTCGAATTATGATCATTCATTCAGCAACTGTTTGAAGTTTCAATGCTACTGAAATATTTACAGTGCTTCCTCCAAAAGTAAGACTCTGTCTTATATATATTTTTAAATTCTGAAATAAGTGCTTGGCCTTATTGCCATGCGCTCAAAAGCCCGATTGGGCTTATTATCAGGAGGTGTCTTATTTATGGGAAAACGGGGTGCAATCAGTGTTCAAAGTTCCAACAGTCATGTGACCAAAATTTGGATGCATGGCATCCAACTTGTATTTACGACCAATGGCAATGTCTTGCAACAACATGGACACCAATTTGTGACCTTCTGTGCCAGCTTCTTTCAAGTAACATTTACACATTTACAGTTTCCCTCTTATCCCCCACCCCCACCCATGCCTTCTTTCATTCTCCTCCCTGCACACACACAGGCACACACTCCATGCCTTCTCCATCATACCCATGCCTTTTTGAGTTCACACCTCACTGGGCATCTCACCTGACTTGGGTGTGGCCTGCACCAGTCCCCCCCAGGGCTTTACCTATTCACCTGTAGCATCCCTGCACTCCTTACTTGGAATTTCCTCTTCTTCCCACTTAATGAGCCAATGCATTTTGGGTTGTGATTGATAAGTGGAACTGCCTGGGTTATCACTAAGTAGTGTCCTGTGATATCATGATTTCTGACCACATCCCTAGCACGTGGCAGTCCTGGCCTCAATTGCAAGTTCCTGGTCCCTACTAATTGCTATTAGTATTTCATGCTGTGAAAGTTTTGTTTTGTATACGGATCTCTATATTATGTTGTTTATGGTGAAATGCATATTCAGTAACTGATTTAAATCCTTTTGTAACATCTTGTTCATCACAATAATTAAAATCTTTCTACATTTACATCTACATTTCCCTAAACCTTTTCTAACACTCTACATGTAGCACAGAACTACAACTACTTTAGTTCTAAAAATGCATGGCAACTTGCCAGTCCAAAAACCCATAGACCAGAAATATCTAATCCATAATCCTAATTTAATGGTCTGCTCTCTGTGTTAAACAAGTAGTTTATAAAAATGGAAATGATACAGTAACATTCCATTTGCTGTTAAACCTGACCACTGTAATTGGTTTCACTTCCTTACATTTGTTATTCACTTTTTATATTTAGGCTAGCTTCATAAAGTGATTTTAAAAATAAACTTTTTCTTTATGATTGCCAGTCAGTTCAATTCTTCTGAAATATATGTATTAAGTTTGTAGATGATTTCAGCCACAAAACTAACTCATTTATTTTAATATTATTAATATGTTTGCCTAATGTGTGAAAACACATTCGGCACATGGTGGAGTAATTTTATCATAGTTTTGCAGTCAACATGGGTTTTTTTAGGAAACTTTTTTTTTAAGATTAGAGTTGTCTTGTGGTTGGAATTAATTTTTTAATTTAGTTTTTCTTTTTGAATCTATCTATATATAAATAAAAATGTAAATGTATGTTTGTTCAAAATCTTAACTCTCTGAAACTTCTTCACCAATTGCTTTGAAATTTTGACACAATATTGCATTTGAATACGCATGTGTTTTTATATACTTATATCGGTGTCACACCAGTGACAGATAAAAATAGCAGTAGTGAAGCTGTATTGTGAGTTCTTTCATTTCCATACATGCTCATTCCGCTTTGAAATTGCCATTCAACATGCAACATGCAAAGGTCTTGACAGGACCTTTCAAAGGTGAAGATGCCCTAATTTCTCGCATTCCTACGATTCCAATGGATATGCTATTTCAATTTAAGAGATTGCAGTTCCCAGTTCGATTGGCATTTGCAATCACCATCAACAAAGCTCAAGGCCAATTTTTAGAATTGTGCAGTTTAGATCTACGCATAGATTGCTTCTCGCATGGACAATTATATGTTGCATGTTCTACAGTCGGCAAACCAGACTGAGACACCGCAACACGTGGCCGGATACAGCTAATATTCACATAAAAGCTTTTGTTAAACACTTGGGAAACACAGTGATTATTTATTTGACACATCATCATCTAAGAACTTAATTCATATTTTGTATGACCATGTTATGTAAAGCCAGATAGCACATTTATTAATCATAGTGTGGTTAAACAAACCGTGTGGTGTGTGAATTCTGTCAAAGAGTTATGGCCCTCTAACAATAGTTAACAATCAGCTAAATAACATCCAGAATCCACAATGGCAGGACCATTAGTCATCAGGCAAGATTGTTATTAAAAAAGTGGTAAGAAGGGAAAAATGGATGAGTCTTGAAATTGTGTCCTTATACAGATAGTCCTCAACTTATGACTATTTGTTTAGCAACCATTTGAAATTACAACAGTGCTTTTAAAAAAAAGTGAGTTACAAATGGTTCTTACAATGACCATTGCAGTGTCCCCAATCACAATCCAAGGGAGAAAGCTTGCTGAGATCTCCTGAAGGTATTACTTAAATCGTAATTATTTCATTCAGCTCAAACTGCAATTTAAAAATAACACTTCTTCCCTTTGTATTCTTTTAGAATCAGAAAAGTGACTTAATTTCAGGGACACACAAAAGTGGAAATCTTACAAAGACTGAAAATATAGAGGCATCTGAATACGAAACACCAATCTTACAAGTCCAAGATCATGTATGTTAAAATCAGAACTTACGAGTTCTGCCTTTTCATCCTTATAAAATGCTATTTTAAATGGAAGTACAGTGATCCCTCTATTATCGCGAGGGTTCCGTTCCAAGACCCCTCGCGATAATCGATTTTTCGCGATGTAGGGTTGCGGAAGTAAAAACACCATCTGCGCATGCGCGCCCTTTTTTCTATGGCCGCGCATGCGTAGATGGTGGAGTTTGCGTTCCCCGCCGCCCACGCAAAGGGGAAACCCGATTCGGCTCCTCGCTGCTGCTGCGCTATCGAGCAGATCAGCTGCTGGGCGGCCGAAGGAACCTTCCCTGGGTCTTCCCGGCCGCCCACGCAAAGGGGAAACCCCGGCTCCTCGCTGATGCCCCCACTCGCCCGCCTGCCAGCAAGAGGGGGAAGACCCAGGGAAGGTTCCTTCGGCCACCCAGCAGCTGATCTGCTCAGCGCAGCAGCAGCGAGCAGACGAAGATCACTGTACAGGTAGTCCTTGAATTACAACAGTTCATTTAGTAGCTACAATGGCACTGAAAGAAGTGACTTATGACCATTTTTCTCACATGGTCATGTGATCAAAGTTCGGACACTTAGCAACCGACTCTTATTTTTGACAGTTGCGATTTCTTAGGGTCATGTGAACCCCTTTTGCAACCTTCCTACAAGCAAAGCCAATGGCAAACGCAGATTCATTTAACCGTAGTACTAACTTTAAAAACTGCAGTTATTCACTTAACAACTTAAAATGGGGCAAAATTCATTTAGTAAATGGTTTTTAATTAGCAATAGAAATTTTGGGTTCAATACTGGTGAAAAGGACTACCTTATTACTTTGTCTTCATTCTAAATGTGTATATCATATACAGTACAGTAATCAGGGATCTGTTTGGAACCCAGCCTGTGGGTTCCAAACTTTGGCAGCAATAGGAGGAAATTGGAGAAGGTCAGACATCAGTGGCAGAGCCTGTCGACTGCAGGAATTGGGGGCAATTGGATTTTCTCCAGTATGCTGGGGTAGCTGATTGCAGTATAGGGCTTGATGCAGCATTTTTAGTGGTAGCATTGGGACTGAGGTTGAGACCATGGATCATAATAGCTGGCTGAGACTCCTTCCACCCCAGCCCCAGTGCTGCTTCTATCAAATGATGCTGTGCAGGAAAGCCAGGAAAACCAAAAGGGCATAAATTGGAGGAGATGAAGTGATTTATTTATTTTTGATTTGATTTGATTTCTATGGCGCCCGTCTCCGAGGACTCGGGGCAGCTTACACCAGTAAACAGTAAAATACAAAGATAAATCTAATTAAATTAAAACTAAAAACCTAAAATCCCAATATTTTTTTAAAAAAACAATCATACACATTCAGATACCAAACCATACATCACATTCATTGGCCAGGGAACCAAGACCTACTTGCCCCAAGCCTGGCGACATAATGGAGTCTTAAGACTGTTGCGGAAAGCGAGGAAGGTTTGGGGCAGTGTGAATCTCTGGGGGGAGCTGATTCCAGAGCGCCCCCCCCCCCCACAGCAAAAGCTCTTCCCCTTGGCCCTGCCAAGTGACATTGTCTAGTTGACAGGACCTGGAGAAGGCCAACTCTGTGGTACCTAATTGGTCACTGAGACTCATACGGCAGAAGGCGGTCCCGCAAGTAATCTGGCCCGATGCCATGTAGGGCTTTAAAGGTTGTTACAAACACTTTGAATTGTGTCCAGAAACCAATCGGCAACTGAAGCAGTCCACGGAGTGTTGGAGAAATATGGGCATGTCTAGGGAGGCTCATGACTGCTCTCACGGCTGCATTTTGTACGATTTGAAGTTTCCGAACACTCTTCAATGGTACACCATGTAGAGAGCATTGCCGTAGTCGAACCTCGAGATAGACGGGTAGGGGAGAGTTGAAGCATTTCTGTGTTTGTAAATAGCTTAATTTGTGTCCACATGACTGGGGGCATGCTGCAGTGGTTGTAACTTCAGTCACTGAACAAGTGGCCATAAGTTGAGGATTGCCTCTATATTTGTATATTGCATTCTTTTTATAGCAATGAGTTTTTGACAAATTGATTTTCCTCTTACTATACATTTTATGATTGTTTCCCTTAAATGTACAGTGGTATCTCTATCAAAGAACGCTTCTACTTACGAACTTTTCTAGATAAGAACTGGGTGTTCAAGATTTTTTTGCTTCTTTTCAAGAACCATTTTCCACTTTTCCATTTTCCACTCTCCACTTACAAGCCTCCGAAACTGTAACCGGAAAAGGCAAGGAGAAGCCTCCATGGAATCTCCTGGGAGGAAACAGGGCCTCCACCCTCCCTGTGGTTTCTCCAGTCGCACACATTATTTGCTTTTACATTGATTCCTATGGGAAAAATTGCTTCTTCTTACAAACCTTTCTACTTAAGAACCTGGTCGCGGAACAAATTAAGTTCGTAAGTAGAGGTACCACTGTATTACATACTATATTTTGGAGTATAAGACGCATCTTAGTTTTGGGGAAAGAAAATAGGGCGGGGGGGGATCTATTTACCAGGTCAGCTTCAGCACATTATTTTATCCCCTGGTTAGGACTGAAAAAAACCTTTTATGGAGGGAGTAGGAATGAAAACAAGCCTACAAGTCAGGAAGATCGTTAGCACCTTGTTAGAGCTGGAAAAAAAGCTGCATTCAAGTATAAAACACACCCACATTTTTAGCCTCTTTTAGAGGAGAAAAAGATGCATCTTATAGTCCAAAAATACAGTATATATTTTTGGATATAGTATATGTGTATATATTTGTGTGTGAAATAGATTGAACAAGAGACAGAACAAGGACAGGACAGGACGAGTCTATGGAGAGGGGTGGCATACAAATCTAATTAATAATAATAATAATAATAATAATAATAATAATAATAATAATAGGATACAAGAGTAGTTGATTATTGTTGCTATTGGGGAAATATGCTTCATTTGAATACAGTAATACTTTTGCTGCACTAGATGGCTTTTTAGCAATCTTTTTTTTTAAAGAAAAATAACACTTTGGCATTCATTTGTATGCAAGGAAACAATAATAAGCTAAACTTCTACACTTTTTCCCCAGTCATGTCAGTCCATCCCTAAACATCTAACAGTGGAAGAATTATTTGGAACTTCATTACCAAAGGAAAACTCCACAGCTCCCATGTCCAATCCAGAAAGGATAGAGAAAACTGATACCTCATGCAGAGAACACAATTTGCTTTTACCCTTTTCATTTGAACAATCAACAGTGATCCATCAGCCTTTGGGGAAGCTAGACGGTCCAAGCCTCAAAAATAACTCTTTGACTTTATTACCACAGGAATGTGTACCGTCTGTACTAACTTCATCATCTTCAGTTTTACAACCTGAAGTAAATAAAATTTCAAACTATAACACTCATTTAAGTCCCATCTTTAATTCGACTTTGGCAACAGAAGCACCTTGTGGTCCAGTGCTGCAGAATATCAATGCAAACAATAATGTAACGCAAGTCATGCAGCAGACTACCAAGCAAATACCTTCACTTGTGAATCAGCCATTGTGCGATATGAACCACGGTACACAAAATATAAGTTCTGGTCAAAACCAATTCCTAGGAACAATGACTTTGCCAAATACAGGAGATGCTTCAAACACATCACTTCCCAGTGTAGATCTTCTTCAAAAACTCAGGTTGACACCACAACATGACCAAATGCAGCAATCTCTTATTAAACCCCCAGGAGCACCAAATGCTGCTTCTGCTGTTAGCCAACTGGCAACACCAGATTGTTTCAAGGAATCCCACATCAAGCAACAGGCTTTGACTGGTAAAGCCATTCATCCCTATCAGGTACGTTATTTGTAGTTGAATAAACTTCTTGTGAAGTCATTTGTAAGCCATTACTGAAAATGGTCCTTGTGTCATTATGCCATGGTCCTCCTTGAGTCTGGAAATGCCATCATAATTTCTTCATTTTGAATGATAGATGCCCTTCTCTTGATCTTCTGTTTCAGCCATAAGTTTAATAAATTAACATGCTGTTTTGGAATATAGTGCTACATATGTTTGATATACCTATATAGATATAATAGTATTGGTAATACAACAAAATCAGTATTGATGACTTGGATAAATACATTTGTGCGTGTATGTATGTGTTTATATGGTGAGATTGGCTCTTTCAGAACAGTACTATGTCTGCAAGAAAGAAATTGTACATAACCTATTTTATTTTCATTTTAAATTTGTAGGTTACACAGCAAAATAAGGAGCCTGAATCATTTCCAAATCCTAAAATGTTGTCAAAAGCAAACCAGGTACATATTAAAAACCAGGCATTGTAACTTTGCATTTATGGATCTTCCATAAAGTCTTCCCTCTTCAATCTCCCTTAATTAACTAATCAGATGAAGCTGAATATATAAAACAAACTTATTTGTCAGCTTGTGTTTTGCTACTCTAAAGAATATCTGATTTCATCAGATATATAACAAATATTGTTACAATTTTAATATATTCTGTTGCAATATTAATATACTTTTCCTGGAGAGAATTTCATATTTTGCAAGAATCAAAAAATGCTCTTTTTTTGAATTTCATAAAATTGTTGCAGCTAACTATATTCATATATTTTTCTTCCTGAATGATTTCTGTTGTTGTCTGAACATATATTAGTATCTTTTATATCAGAGTTTCTTGCAAAAATTAATTCCAGAAAGCACACACAGGAAGACTGATGCAGCAGGATTGATTTAAATAAAAAACTTCTTTATATACAAGAATATCAGAGAAGTATTTACAATACTATTAAAGATTCTTCAATGTAACAGCAGTTACATGCAGGAGAGAATAGTTTCATTTCAGCAGTTCAGAGTGTATTGAGAGTACAAAGTGCACTGAGCCATGCCCAGCCTTCTAGCTTCAGTTTTGATTCTCTGCATAAACTCATAGTATTTTAGCTCCCATTGGCTGACTTAGTTGCTATGCCTATTCATTGGCTCACCTTATTACCATTGGCTCTCCCGGTTCATGAATAAGCTGACATTTTATTTGTAAGATTGGATCTATTTTTAATAAACTCGATATATCTGTTCTGTCGGGCTCTCTGGTACAATCCTCCCCAAAACTCACAGGTACAAATTTCAGACACACACACGTTTGAAAATTCAAAACAATGTTCTTTATAATGAAAAGTCGCTTAAACTAAGCCCTCTTTTGGTATAGCAAAGAGCACTGGTCTCCAAACAAACTGGTAATTTGTACAAGTCCCTTGTCAGCTCTGTGATACTTGTTCTGAATCCAAGTAGGAGCTAGATAATTGATCTCCTTCTGAGCTGTCTGCCACACTGTCCTCCTCCCTGTCACTCATGTCTTCTTGGTCAGAGGAGCCTTCATCAGCAGATTCCACCGGGGGCAAAACAGGCCTGCAGCATGTGGATGTCTCCCCCACATCCACAGTCCTTGGGGCAGGAGCTGGGCCAGAGCTAACCACAACAATATCTATATTATAAACAGCATCATAATAGACTTTCAACTAAAGTGTCAACATCTAAAAATAAAATTTGCATCATTTCAAGTAATTTATGTCCTCAAAGAGATTATTTTAATCTTGATATATTTAATTTTTGTTATCATTATTATTATTTTATTATTATTTATTAGACTTGTATGCCACCCCTCTCCGGAGACCTGGGGCGGCTCACAAAATCAGTACAAAACAATATGTACTTTCACTTGACGTTTTTTATTTTAATTTGGAATCCCTGCAACCCCTTCTTTTACTGATAATAATGGAAATAATTGACTTAAAATTATGGGAACTGGATTTATACAATGTTCTTTGAAACAATAAATAAGGATTTTCAAAATTGTTTGGTTTGGTTTATTTTAGGTTGCTTCTACACAGTTTGCTACCACTGCAACTACAATTGCTCCTTCCGTCCTCCTTTCACCTAGTGTGTTTCAACAGTCCACTATGAAATCCTCTGAAATTGAAAACAAAGTTGGCTCACCTTCTCCTGTTCCACTTGGTACAGATCAGACATTACCTCCAGCAGTACTCAGTAGATCTCAGCTTCAGCAAACTTTGATACATCTAATAAAGGTACAATTACTATCTTAAGATAACAAGCATTACATAGAACCCATTGTTGATGGAGCTGCTTCCATAAATAGAGAGAGTTCGTTCCCCTTGACTCCCAAAGATGTTGATTGTGGAAAGTCATAGAGGGAAAATTACTTGCATTCTTATTTATTTGTTTGTTTGTTTATTTTATTTTATTTATTTTATTTTCAGAGTGACTCTGTGTGGCTGACACATAATGTTAAAGTTTTCATAACAACAGCATTGCAGCAATATTAATGTACCATGTGCAAATTATTTTAAAATATAAGCTTCAACAGAAAAATGAATAAGATTATTTTCACTATAGGTAGTCCCTGACTTCACTATAGGTAGTCCTTGACATCCCAATACCTAGCAACCATTTCAAGTTCCAACCGACCTAACTGGAAGGTACTTATGACCCAGATTCAAAGTGACCCAGATTTTGACAGTAACACTCTCCCATGGTCACATGACCACACTTCAGGCATTCGGCAACTGGGCCACATTTAACAAAATGATAGTGTTGGAAGGGGCCTTGGAGGTCTAATCCAACTCCCTTCTTATGCCATTCTGGATAAATGGCTGTCCGTTCTCTTCTTAAAAACCTTCATTGATGGAACGCTAACAATTTCTGGAGGCTAGCCATTCCATTGATTAATTGTTCTACCAACAGGAATTTTCTCCTTAATTCCAGTTGTATCCCTTTTTGATAAGCTTTTTGATAATCTCTTACTCCTTGTCCTTCAGGTGCTTTGGAGAATAGGTCAACCTCTGTGACTGCCCCTCAAATATTAGAAGATTGCTATCGTGACCAATTTCATAATTGTACAGTCATGTGACCACATTTTAAAATGATTTCCCCAAAACCTTACTTACTTTCCCAAAACCTTATTTACTATATTTTTTCAGCAAAACCAGCTTAATAACCATGCATTTGCTTAATGACCACTGCATAATGGATCACAAGATAAGGTCAATAACATGACCAACCTGTTTTACATGAATTTTGACCATGATGGGCAGATTCCATTATGGTCATAACTCAAGGACTGCTTTTACTAAAACTGTTAGTACAACTATAAATGATTCTTGCTAGATCAGACCTAGGTAGCATTTTTGCCCATAATAGTTAATCTCTCTAATTTCTATTCTCTAGTGAACAGTAATAAAATGCACAGTGCTTACAATTAAAGAAATAATATATTCATTTCATGCCTGGTAACCAGTGATAACTTAGTTCTGATAAATATATCTTACTCTCTCATAATGGCAAAAACCACTGAATTAAATTCTGAGTTAAACACTTTGTTTCTCCCAAAAGAAGGGCTGGTTTTATTTTCTTTTGACCCCTGAAAAAACCTTCTTTTTGGAAGGTTCTAATTATTGACTCTGCTTGCGGTGGTGGCATCAACAGCCACACCCAGCAGGAACCTGCTGGTGGCCTACTTCTTCTGAGGCCGCTTGCCACCACTCACATGCATTGCCCCGACCTCCAATCTGGAGCTCTGTTATTGGCTGCAGATGCCTTCTGGCAGGCATCTGAAGCCAAATCGGATGCCAGGGTAATGCGTGCAAGTGGTGGCAAACGGCTGCAGAAGAAGCAGCCACAGAAGAATTTGAGGCAGGTGTTGGGGTGTGTGAGGCTTAGTAAGTAGGGCAGCTCCATCGTCCCATCCACACCCTAGCTTATTTTTTACCTGTGTGCCTCACCCCAACCCCTGCACTCTGTGGTGGGCAGGGTCTTAATTGGGGTTAATTTTATGGGTGGGGCTAAATTTTATGGGTGGGGCTAAATTTGATCACATTCACTCAAAGGCATGATAGGGCTTCTTTTCAAGGTGGGTTGTCTTTCTGGAGAAACACGGTTTACAATATTGAAATAAGTCGTTATCCATTCTTCATCTTTTATATTCTGAATATGATTTCACTGATTATGAGACAAAACAAAAAGTTAATCTGTATTGTATCTTTATCTTTTGGAATTTTGTGCAAGTCAGTCATATTCCTCATTTTGTTATATATAAAATGATATATCCTTAATTATTTCTGGTTCTGTATTTCTTGGCAATTTTTTGTTTCCATACAAATTAAATTTGAAAGCAGTGTCACTGCTTCCCAATCAGTTTAACAGTGCTTTCTTTTCAGATTTGAGACTGGACATCCCTAATGATTTAAGTATTAAGTATCTGTTTTCTCTATCTGATTTCAGGACCAAGCAGTTTGAGACAAATTTGTATCTAAAAGTATCTAAAACATTTTATCTTTTTCATAACAATGGAATATGCGTTCCTTTATTTATTTATTTTATTTGTTTGTCAAACATGTACAACGAAGTATAGGTATCAACATAAACATGAACAAAGGAAGTAACTACAGATAAATATGTACAGTAAGACGGGCGGTAGGCACACTGGTGCGCTTATGCACATCCCCTTTACGGAGCTCTTACGAATGGGGTGAGGTTCACGGTAGACAGTTTGAGATTGAATCTGTGAGGGTTTGAGATTGTAACAATGGAGTCATATCATTTAACCAATATGTATAAAGACATTTGAATATTTTTCAGATTTTATTATAGTGAACTATTCAAAACTACCTTGGCAAATTGATCTGTTCCAATTGCTTCAATAGATGCTAAATAGGAGTGAGGAGCAAATCAAGTCCTGAGGCACCCTACATAAGGGGACCTGCAGGATAGTCTTTCGCTCCCTATCAACACCAAATGGAGTTGACATTAGAGGAAAGAGAAGAACCGCAATAATGCTGGCTCCAATTACTAAGTGACAGTTGTTATGGAGATTCTCAGTAATCCAGGTCATGGTTGTTCTAAAGGTGCTTTTTCAAGAGACAACTAGACTTTCGGGGTGGTGGGGGTGGTGAAGACTTTCATTTCTCCTCTAAGATGCTTCTTGAGCTCTGACTGGATGGTGGTCATTTGCATTCTTTTAGAGACATTGAGATCACTTGGAGGTTTATCTCTGTCCTTGGGATCACCTGAGTGGTAGAAATGGGTATGGAGCCTTCTTGGAACTGCAGACTAGCTATCTACAAGAAATATAAATCCTTCCATTCCCCACCATCCAGTCAGAGCTGAAGAAGCTTCTTGGATGAAAAGCAAAATGCCTTCAAAGAAAAACAAGAAAGTCCAGTTGCCTCTTGAAAAAGCACCTTTGGAATTTTTAAGTGTCAGTATTAATCTAGAAGGATACCATGGTATTAGAAAGCTACTGAAAGATCAAGGATGGGAGATGCCTGTCCCATTCCCACAGAATTCATCTTTAAATGTAACCCATGCTGTTTCGGTCACATGCCCAGCTTAAAGGGAACCAGATGATCCAAAATTGTGTTTTCCTCTTTGTCATCAACCAAGATACCAATATTTAGTGCTATATTAGTACATTTTGGGGTTTTTTTACACCGAAGTTGGAAAACATTGTATACAGATATAAAAATAGCTATTCACTGAAATACTGTACCCTAATAATAACATTGAAAGGATTCCGTAATAGCTCACATAATCAATTTTGCTGCCATTACCTTTTTTTGTGTGCATAGCCTGCTGTTTCTTTTTTCTTCAGGACCACTGTTAAAACAAAAATCTTGCTGACTTTGAAGGGAGAAGCATTTCCTGAACACAGGCTGAACTGTCAGCAATTTTACATTGTAATAATAGCAAAGTCATTTTTTTCAGATTCCTGTCCATTATTTTGATATATTTTGCATTGCATTAATTGAGATTTAGACTGCTTGTCTTATGTGTTGTGTGCCTGGAAGGTTATTGTTTCCAAGGGCTAATTATGAATATGAATAATTGACGAAATTTATTGTTGAAGTTTAATTACAATGCAGCAAAAATAGCAGGGTACAGAAAAAAATACTAGGGTGAATAGATTGTTTCACTGGGTAGATGTAACTGAATTCAATGTACTAAAGGTTATTGGGTTAAAAATAATACCATCAAAATACCGATAGTCTTTAAAAAGTCAGCCTGTGTGAATGCACAATAATCAGTGTATAAACCGTAATCTGTGGTCCAGAATTAATATCCAATATTTATAAAGTAAATTGTTTTAATTACATTTTGTAAAATATCATTAATCCAAGAATATAATTGGAATGATGATTTATGGTATAAAATTGGATCTAAAGCTTGATTTTTTATTTTTTTATAATTTTTTTTTACTTCTATGCTGCCCAATCCCAATGGGACTCAGGGCGACTTTTGATCTAAGATAGCTTTCTATTCAAGTATACAGGATATTGAAAACATTTTTTGTGTGCACAGCCTACTGTTTCTTTTTTTCTAATGCAAATTATGCATTTGCTTTAGATAATCACTGATTAGGCAATATTGATTCAGGAATCCTAATTAATTGTGTTATTTTTCTGGTGTTTCTTTTCTGATATTTCTCTTTCCACCATCATATTAGAAAATTTACCAATCCAAATGAAATTACACCATGTTTTGAATATTTATTATTGGCCCTTTCCCTACTCATGTTCTCTGTAAAAGCTGTTTATCATAAATATAAACATAAAAATTTTCTGGGGGGGTTATCATTTTTTAACCCTTGATTAATAACTGGAGATCCCAACTTTTAACATTCCATGTTGCAAGGGAGATTGCTATTAAATATATTCAATAGTAGAAACATAATAAAAGAAGGCATACCATATATTTATTCTACTATATCTTGTAATATACACATTCATCAATATTATTGTTGAATTTTACATCTTATATATAAGGTTAAATTGATCGTTGTGTGACTGGTAAATGTTCTGATGGACAAAACTTTTAGTGCTGCAAATATATTGAATTTAATATTCTTCATGTACTTACATAATTCATAGTAGTTTCATTCATTAGTTTTTGTTTATTTGTACAAACTATTGTCTAAATCCTAGTCAAACATCAACATTTCTTATATTTTTAGGATTAGTGTAACACTGATACAATTCAAAATGATTGAATACAGTGATACCTTGTCTCACAAACTTAATTGGTTCCGGGACGAGGTTCTTAAGGTGAAAAGTTTGTAAGACGAAACAATGTTTCCCATAGGAATCAATGGAAAATTGATTAATGGGTGCAAGCCCAAAATTCACCCCTTTTGCCAGCCAAAGCGCCCAATTTTCCGCTACTGGGATTCCCATGAGGCTCCCTTCCATGGGAAACCCCACCTCTGGACTTCTGTGTTTTTGCGATGCTGCAGGGGAATCCCAGCAGCGCAAAAATGAGCGCTTCGCTGGCAACAGAAGTCCGGAGATGGGGTTTCCCAGCGAAGGGAGCATCAGTGAAATTGCAACATCGCAAAAACACCGAAGTCCTCGAAACCCCACCTCCAGACCTCTGTGTTTTTGCGATGCTGCGATTTTACTGAGGCTCCCCTGCTGGGATTCCCCTGCAGCATCACAAAAACATGGAAGTCCAGAGGTGGGGTTTCCCATGGAGGTGAGCCTCAGGGAAATCCCAGCAGCACAAAAACAGGTGCTTCGCTGGCAATGGAAGTCCGGAGGCGGGGCATACCAGTGGCGGCGGTGGGTTTGTAAAGTGAAAATAGTTTGTAAGAAGAGGCAAAAAAATCTTAAACCCCAGGTTTGTATCTTGAAAAGTTTGTATGACGAGGCGTTTGTAAGATGAGGTATCACTGTATATGATTTCAAAACATGTAATCTATTTGTGCTGCTCATTGGCTGTCTCAAAATCTAGTCTTGACAGCATTGCTATGTATCATTCCTTGTAAAAAAGCTTTGCTCTTGTTTTTTTTTCTTCTGAATTCTTCAGTTTGTTCCTTAAATGTGTTTCCCAGACCATGCAAATATGTATTTATTTAGCAGTGATATTATGAAGTATTTATCTAATTGGCCTGATTATATTCTTTTTTTTCTTCTCAGAATGATACAAATTTTCTTAATACTCTACATGAAGTCTATTTACAAGTCTTGACCAAGGATACTGATAGCATCAAGCTATAACAGCAATGAATTGAATCCTACTGACCACCTATCTGCTTCAGAAACATTACGCCTTTTCTGTACATCTCTTATATTTTAAAGACATTTTTGAGTTCCTGAAATCTTTCTAAGCCTCCAAGGAATGCTGTTCCTTAGAAATATTGTATAAATAATGTTCTAAGAAATGGTGTGGCTTCACCGTGACCATTACCAGCAGGATTTTATTTCTGTGTGGGAAATATGGTCTTCTGTTTAATAGTACAGTACATTTTTCTTATTGTTTTAAGCAGTGTCAAATATTTGATATAACTCTTTACCATATGCACCCTGAAAGTTCAGGATAACTAAATTAAGAACATCAACAATTGTGAAACCAGCTTCAAATTTAAGGAGCCATGGAAGAGTTTACTTCTAAGGTTTTCGAAGGAATGGACATGCAGTATAACATTTCTGCTTTTAGCCTTAACATAGCAACAGGATGACCTCTGGGTCATATCAATCACAAATTGGCTCTTTGGTATGCAGAATACGCATTTACTTTTACTAGGAATATATGAAATATGATTTCCCTTGAACAATAAGTTCAGTGTGTTTTGTCAGAGCTATATATATATATATATATTTTAAAAACATTTTAAAAAATTATTTCGGTGGAATATCATCCCCCTCCCCCCCAATCCAGGTCAAATGCCAGTTTTGGTATAGATATTCCTGTAGAAAAGTTGAAGTGTTTCTAGATAAGCTGTTGTTCAGTTACTGTTTGGAATAGTATTAAGAACTCTCCCTAAACCTGGGTCATATACTGCTGTAAAGATCAAATATCTTCCCAAAATAAGTCAGAATCTGATCTTTGTTTTATATGCTGCTATGGGTCTTTTGTGATTTCTATTTATTTCATTCTAGCATGTTACAGTAGCTAGCAATACTTAAGTGATAACATATACTCAATTTACTCAAGCAATAGCAATGTAAGGATTAGCATTTTTAAAATTATGTCTTTGTTTTATATTGTGAAACGTAATTTTGTAGTCAGTTTAGCCATTGAGGTTGCACTGCTTATTTTTCAAAGCATGGTTGAAATGGAGGAGGAGCATAGTCTTTGCTCTGTATATTATGGTATATTTCCGTGAAGCCATTAAAAAGAGGGCTGGCAAAAGAATAAGAGGAAATTGGAGTAAAGTTCTGGAGTAAATTTTACTGGTCACTGTCAGTGTGATAATGAAGATGGCATCATTATCCAGTTGTTATTTCTAATTCATCAATGAAGTTTTGATTATTGTGACTCCATCACAAATCAGTGTTTTTGATATAAACAGTGTGTTATTTTTTTTTAATTAATCAATATGTATACTTAGATTTTGAGTGATTTTAGGTAGAAGTTTTTATGTTTAGCAAACTGCCTTCTGAAAGAACCTCTTCAGCCTTTGAAAGTGTTTCTAATAACATAGTATTTTATATTGGTTATATGTAAATTCAGGGAAATATGTGTATAGTGACACATATTTGACATGCTTTAATAGTGAAAATCAAAAGTACCTTTTCAAGCTTCGTAGACTTTTTATAGAAAACCAGAGAGCTCTCTGCTTGTACACTGGATTTGTTGTAGCACACCCATGTACGTAATACCAACAACAAATTTGCTTAGTGCAGCATTCTTCCATGTAACATTACAGGCTATTGTCAGACTATTAAAACTGAATTTTGTTACCTTGTTTTGTTTATGGGCAAGAAAGAAATACATTATCATAAATTATTGTAGGGGAAAAAACCTCAGCCATAAATGTGAGATTTGCAGTGATAAAATATATGAAGTATGATAACAGTGAATGCAAGTATTATATTAAATATATAGATAAAAGGTTTCCTTGACATTGAATGTACTGTTAAGTTCCTCAATCTCCAAGAATTAATGAGAAAGGGAATAATGCATTAAACAGCAAAGCTATATCTTTGATATGTTTTCTCCAATAAAACTTTTTTATTCTCATTTACTCTTTTGTGTTGAAAAGCAGTACAAAAGTTCATGGCAATTCTCAATTCTTCAGGACATATATAAAGTAAGCCTCTATTTTCCAGAGAATGTCCTTAACTAGAAAATAGTTTGAAAGCTTAGTTATTTTTAACATTTTTCACTGATGTGGAGTCTCTACGCACGTTTACACTGCAATATGTAGCTTAAACTAGGAGAAGAGGGGTGTACTATGTAGTATAAAGCAGTATTGACAGCATTCACTGTTACCACACTAGTGCTCTTATTGCTCGTGATCGTGACAAAATGAAACGCTTTTTAAGAATTGCTTTGACAAACTAAACCAGAGTAAAATTACAGATGTTTACAAAATGTGAAATCACTGGACAGCTTTAGCCTGATTACCTAAATTTTTAGTAAAGGTTTCACTTTATAATCTCTCTTATTGTTCTCTGCATGCACCAATAACAAATGCTTAAATAACCAATTTAGGCTACTGATTTTAATTTTTCTCCTGGCAAAGTATCTCTTGAAAGTAGCTCATATTTTAGATTATATTCTAAAATGAATATACACTATCTAAGCATGTATTTTTACACTGCCTATATGCAACTTCTAAAAAAAATTAATATTTGTCTAAAGTGGCTTTCAAATATGCAGCTTATTGAAGATCTGATTGTTGTTTTGTAGGTAAAGATATTGTCTTTCAATTGTGCCTAATAACTATACATTTGTGACACATTTTACAGCATCTAAATATTTTGCAAAGGCCTAGGGCACAATGTGACACAGAAAAGCAATTTGTATTTTCAGTCTTGAAATGGAACTTATATTTCAAACTGATTAAATTTTAATTTTTTCTATGTTTGTTTGCTTGTATCTATTGCATTTCTAGAACTTTTTAATATGTGTTAGCAAGAGTACAATTATTAAGGGATTTTCAATAAAAAAGTATTTAATGTCAAGTATTTGGCACAAATAACACAAAACAAAACAAAACCCCACAAAAATAAACTCCTAGCAATCTCTTATTGGCTATTTAATTGCTCTTTTAGCATATCTTAAAGAGGAAAGTGTGCAATATATATACATATATATTTCACCTCATTTTTTGACATTTGCAAAAATGTTAAAATGCAATATCTTCACCTTTGGTGGGGAATTTTTTAAAATAATCTTCCCCTTATAGTTTGCTTTTGTAACAATAGCATGTCTTTATTTGAAATCCATACTATATTCAGATTTACTGCTTTAGTTTGCACTCCCAATCTGATTGTAAATTTGAGGAGCTTTAGATCTTTATTATCTTAATAACTTTTGGAGATTATTGGGCATAATTATATCCCAGTGGTGCAGCACCTATATCTGAAGAATTGCAATAAACAAAATATGACCTCAATTTCCTAGGTCTGTGGACATAATAGAAAACACTAAAGGCCATTAAGGAAGAAATACTTGTGTATATTCTCTTCCCAATCTCCTTGCCTGTAATATAACTTGTTTATGACCCTGTGCACAGTTATTGGTGAATCAGCTTGTTGGAATACATGTATTGGAATCCTTGATCTGTTGATGCTCCTAGGATAGACTGAATTGTGCCTACTGGTTTTCAAGCAGTTTTCAAATTGTCATCACAATGCATCAACAGTTCAGTATATGGGTATTTAATTTGTGCCATCATATTATGTTGGCAAATATTAAGTTATTGCATAAATGTTTAAAAATGAACATTTTCAGTGGAAATTTTGTATGTTTTCAAATATATTTTTCTAATAAAAACTCCAAAAGGCAAAAGTTTCAATCTGTCCTGAAACTTTCTTGGTCATAGTTTAACTTTGTGACAAAAGGCTTAGGCAGGCAGCATATTGAAATAAAACAGTTGCCTTTATAAAAGGAACAATCTGGAAGCTGAACAAAGCATTTTTGTTTTAACACCCCTCCCCCCTTTTAGTATTGTTTCCAGTATCTTTATGGTGTTTGACTTAAAAGGGTATTACTTTTGGTTATCTGGTAAAATGTGATCGTCAAAAATATAATTTAACTTCATTATACAGTACTTAAATGTGCTGAGCTATGCTAGGTTTTATTGATTGGTCATTATCCACATCTCTACAACTACTCATAATTCAGAAGAGCTGAACTGTGGGGATGTTATTTTCCTTTCTTCAGCATTAAAATGACAAAAGCAACACTGACAAAAGATGAAGGTTTGTGAGTGAAATTCCAATTAAATGCTATTGAGTGAACCATTGTGATTTCATGATGGATTGCATCCAGCTGCATTCTCCTTCCCTTAATTAAAAAACTTAATTAAAATCCCTTCTCTAATTTCCTATACCTCCTAGATTTCCAAGTAATCCTCCACCATACACTCAGCAACCATTCGGAATTCCAACAGTGCTGATGTACCTGTACTTTTTTTTTTAAAAAGTGTTTTTTTTATTTTTCACCATCTTTACATAAACATCCATACATATACCATAATATCAAAGCATACATAATTATAGATTTGTATAAAATGCCATTGACAAATATCTTAAATTTGCCTTTTTGCCAAAAGTACCTTTTGTACTTTCATCTCCTGTCCATTTTCCTTCTATATTTCATACTCCCGTCCATCACCAAGACAAATTCCTTCTGTGTCCAATCACACTTGGCCAATAAAAATTCTATTCTATTCTATTCTATCTATCTCCCTCTACCTTCTCTCTCCCTCTTTCCTACTTCCCTCCTCCCAGGCAGCGATGTAAATTGGAACTCACCCCTGATTTGGGCTGGAAACCCCCAGCCCACTTTATCCACTGGAGTGGTCCTGCTTTCCCTGGTTGCTTCACTGATTCCTACACTAACATTAAAAAAACAGAACAATTGGCCCTTTTTGCAGGAGGCTGTCCTAACAGAGAAGGAAGGAAAGGGACTGGCGAGGAGAATTACACAGAATCAGTATGAGGAAACCTAGTTTTGTAGCAGCGCTACTGAATTTCAAAAGAGAACCCAACAGTTCCTCCTTACATGAGTTATTTGTGTGCCTGCACAAAGCCAAACTTTACTGAAGGGGGAGGGGGGGGAGCAAGGAATCGGAAGCAACCGGGGAAAGCAGAAAGACAATTCCAGTGGATAAAGTGATGAGGTGGGTGGGGTTTTTTCCCAACCCAAATGATTCGGCGCAACGTTTATTCTCAGCAGAACCAGGATGGGTGGGCGGGCAAGCAGGCAGCGGCACAAAGCTTGTTTGTTTAGCTACGTTGTCTGGGGAATTCTGGGAATTTGAAGTCCACAAATCTTAAAGTTGTCATGGTTGAAGACCCCAGTTCTAGAGGTTTCTCTGTGGTAGTTTGTGCTAAGAGTAGCTCCCTACATATGTGTGTGTGTGTGTGTGTGCCTGTGTGGGTACTAGGTTGTATTCCTGTTTGCTCCCAAGACAGCTTGCTGTCCTCCCTGAGAAGCTGAAGGGACAACTGGCCGGAACCGGGGACTTGCAAGCCAATTGCTTCACCAATGGGCAGAGCCCCAGCTGAGGAGAAGGGAAAGACTGCCATGGGGAGAACAGAAAGATTGGAGCCATTGGTAGGCTAACAAGCCTCTACCAAGACTGTGGCAGGGCAAAAAACTCAGAATGTAACAGCCTTTAGATGAGGATGAACGCTGCGGCAGCCGCTGTCTGGGGTCCCCCTCCCCACTGCTTAGTCCAACCTTGGGATCATTTTTATTTATTTATTATTATTTATTATTTGGATTTGTATGCCGCCCCTCTCCGAAGACTCGGGGCGGCTCACAACAGTGAAAACAAATCATAATAATCCAATTAATTAAAATATTTAAAGATTTAAAAAACCCCATATGCTAACACACACACACAAGCATACCATGTATAAATTAAACGTGCCCAGGGGGAGATGTTTAATTTCCCCATGCCTGACGGCAAAGGTGGGTTTTGACGAGTTTACGGAAGGCAGGAAGAGTAGGGGCAGTTCCGATCTCCGGGCGGAGTTGGTTCCAGAGAGCCGGTGCCGCCACAGAGAAGGCTCTTCCCCTGGGGCCCGCCAACCGACATTGTTTAGTTGACGGGACCCGGAGAAGGCCAACTCTGTGGGACCTAATCGGTCGCTGGGATTCGTGCGGCAGAAGGCGGTCTCGGAGATATTCTGGTCCGATGCCATGAAGGGCTTTAAAGGTCATAACCAACACTTTGAATTGTGACCGGAAACTGATCGGCAGCCAATGCAGACTGCGGAGTGATGGTGAAACATGGGCATACCTAGGTAAGCCCATGACTGCTCTCGCAGCTGCATTCTGCACGATCTGAAGTTTCCGAACACTTTTCAAAGGTAGCCCCATGTAGAGAGCATTACAGTAGTCGAACCTCGAGGTGATGAGGGCATGAGTGACTGTGAGCAATGAGTCCCGGTCCAGATAGGGCCACAACTGGTGCACCAGGCGAACCTGGGCAAACGCCCCCCTCGCCACAGCTGAGAGATGGTTTTCTAATGTGAGCTGTGGATCGAGGAGGACGCCCAAGTTGCGGACCCTCTCTGAGGGGGTCAGTAATTCCCCCCCCCAGGGTAATGGACGGACAGATGGGATTGTCCTTGGGAGGCAAAACCCACAGCCACTCCGTCTTATCCGGGTTGAGCTTGAGTCTGTTGACACCCATCCAGGCCCCAACAGCCTCCAGGCACCGGCACATCACTTCCACCGCTTCGTTGACTGGGCATGGGGTGGAGATGTAAAGCTGGGTATCATCGGCATATTGATGATACCTCACCCCATGTCCTTGGATGATCTCACCCAGTGGTTTCATGTAGATGTTAAATAGCAGGGGGGAGAGGACCGACCCCTGAGGCACCCCGCAAGGGAGAGACCTCGGAGCCGACCTCTGATCCCCCGCTAACACCGACTGCGACCGGCCAGAGAGGTAGGAGGAGAACCACTGAAGCACAGTGCCTCCCACCCCCAGCCCCTCCAACCGGTGCAGAAGGATACCATGGTCGATGGTATCGAAAGCCGCTGAGAGATCGAGGAGCACCAGGACAGAGGATAAACCCCTGTCCCGGGCCTGCCAGAGATCATCCATCAATGCGGCCAAAGCGGTTTCCGTGCTGTAACCGGGCCTGAAACCCGACTGCTGTGGACCTAGATAATCGGCTTCTTCCAAGGACCGCTGGAGCTGGAGTGCCACCACCTTCTCGAAAACCTTCCCCATAAAGGGAAGGTTGGAGACTGGACGATAGTTGTTAAGTACGGCTGGGTCCAGGGAAGGCTTCTTGAGGAGGGGGCGCACGAGCACTTCTTTATAGAGTGTTGGAAAAACTCCCCTCCCCAAGGAAGCGTTGGTAATCTCCTGGGCCCATCTCCGTGTCACCTCCCTGCCGGCCGAGACCAACCAGGAGGGACACGGATCCAGTAGACAGGTGGCGGAACTCACAGCTCCAATGGCCTTGTCCACTTCATCAGGTGTCACCAGATCAAACTCTTCCCAGACAGGTGGACAAGTACGTGCCCCAGTCACCTCGACTGACGCATTGTCAGTCGACTCTGTTTTACAATTGGAGTCGAGGTCGGCCCGGATCTGAGCGACTTTATCAGCGAAAAACGTGTTAAACTCCTCGGCACTACTCTGCAAGGGCTCCCCAACTCCCCCCTGATTAAGAAGGGAGCGGGTCACCCTAAACAGAGCGGCCGGGCGGGATTCCGCTGATGCAATCAAGGCGGCATGGTACGCGCATCTTGCCGCCTTGAGCGCCACTTTCTAAGTCTTAATAAAAGCTCTTACAAGTGTTCGATCAGATTCAGACCTACTCTTCCTCCATCGCTTCTCTAGATGTCTCTTTTGGCGTTTCAACTCCCGGAGCTCCTCGTTGAACCATGGGGCTCTACGGGGTCTAGCGCCACGGAGAGGTCGCAAAGGCGCAATCCGGTCGAGAGCCTCCACAGCAGCCGTATTCCAGGCCTCCACAAGAGACTCCACCGAACTGTGGATGAGTGCCTCTGGAATAACCCCAAGCGCCGTCTGAAAGCCCTCTGGGTCCATCAGGCGTCTGGGGCGGAACATCTTCATTGGTTCCGCCTCCCTGCGGGGAAGGATTGGAGCCAGGAAGTCAAGCCGTAGTAGAAAATTTTTGCTGTGGTTATTAGTCAAGAGTTTATAACAATGTCAATTTTTCCTTGTGGTTTGCTGCCTTTCTTCTGAGGCCTACTGTTGGGATTGGTGGAGAAGAGGGAAGGGGGAGCTTTGGTTCTTGCTCCATGACTTTGGGCCAGATTCTTTATAGCTGGGTTCAGGTACAGCCAAGCACAGCCTTGCTTAAACATTGTTTAGCCAGACGAGCCATTCTCCCCCTTACCCTACCCGAACATACAGCCGCCTCTTGCCCGCACCACTCCCTTACACCCGGGGACAGCGGGGACAAACTGCAGGGGAGCAGCTCCAGATGAGCCCACATCTCCCAAAGCTGCTGCCATTGGAGCTGCAAGAGGTGGGCATGGCAGCTGTATGCTTAGGCAGGGCAAAGTGGGGGGAACGACTCCATCCCAGCGAGACTTTGCTTCTGTGCATGCGCAGAAGCAAAAAAAAAATCTCCAAAATCTCACACATATGCATGTCCCCTCGCAAGATTTTGCTTCCTGTGTATGCACAGAAGCAAAATCTCATTGGAACATGTGTGCGCACACATGCCGGAGACCTGAAGCTGCATGCGCAGCGCACCGTGTGGCAGTAGAGGCAACCCCGACTGTTGCAGTTGCACCATGAGGCTAGTTGTTGAACCTCCCATCTATATGCAGTTTCATTATTGTCTCAAATGAGACCAATCACTGTTGTATCATCTGCAAACTTCAGTAGTTTAACAGATGGATTGTTTGAGATGCAGTCATTGGTGTATAGAGAGAAGAGGTGAGAATGTATAGCCTTGGGAGTGGGGCTGTGCTAATTGTACAGGTATCTGATGTGATTTTGCCTAGCTTCACCTGCTGCTTCCTGCTTGTTAGGAAGCTTGTGATCCACTAACAAGTGTGTTCAGGTACCGCTAGCCGGTTTAGTTTAGTTTAGTTAGAAGAATGTCCGTTATGATGGTATTGAATGTTGAACTAAAGTCTACAAAGAGGACCTTTGTGTAGGTCTTTGGAAATTAAAGATGTTGTAGAATGTAGTGCAGAGCCATATTAACAGCATCATCTGTTGATCTATTTGCTCAGTATGCAAATCTGCAGGGGGTCTAACAGTGGATCCGTGATGGTTTTCAAATGGGACATCATTAGCTTTTCAAAGGTTTTCATAACTACAGATGTTAGAGCAACTGGTCTGTAGTCATTCAGTTCCTTGATGGAAGGATTCTTCAGCACTGGGGTGATAGTAGAGCATTTGAAGCAAGAAGGAATATGCATCTCTAGTGATTTATTGAAGACTTGGGTGAAGATGGGGGCCAGTTGGTCAGCGCAGACTTTTAAGGAAGAAGTAATCCTGTCTGGGCCTAGTGCTTTTCCTAGCTTATGCCTGTGAAATAGATCTTGCACTTCTTTTTCTGTGATCACCAGGGGTTGTAAACCCAATGGGATGGGTTCAGTTATAGGAGGTTTGGCTGTTGTTGGTACGTCTGGGATGGGGGTTGTGGAGATAGGTGGCTATAGTTTCCTTTCAATCCTGCAGATCATGTTCAGGTCATCTCCCAGTTGCTGATGACCTGAACAAACAGAATGAAGAAAATTAAAAAAGGCAACTGTATAGAAATGTGAAAATAAGTTTATTTTCAGTAAATATAATTACAAAGCTCTCTATAGAGTTCTTAGTTCTCTATATAGGAACATGAACCAGCTCCTTAAATAAAATAGAAAATGACTGATCCAGACAAAATAATGGATTTCTTTTATTACCATTATCCTATTTCCAAACTTTAAGCTTGTTAATTGCCTATCATTTCAAAATTAGTGTGGGATTTGTAGGGGGACAAATCATGGGGTTAACAAGTCTACCAAACTGAACCCTGTGGCACAAAAAATTGTTATAATAAATACTTAAGCTAATAGTTGTGTGTTCCTACTTCAAAGACTTAAGTTACATGTTACAACATACACGCTGTCAAAGATTGTACCGTATTTCACTAGGTAAGTCAAAAACTACATTCCAAAAATGGGTATGAGCAAACATGGATGGAGGCTATTCTTTTTCAACCGTTATTCAAACAATACAGTGCATACAAATTCCTCTTCTCTTCCCCATATGAAAAATCCGCTGGGTGACTGGGCCAGTCAATCACTCTTTCAATGCAACAGGGTTGCTGTGGGGAAAATAAGAGTATTGGTGCGTTCATCAGCTCGAATTGTATATGAAAAAACGTTGAATCAATATTTTTAAAAAATTCCCTTCCACTTTAAAAAAAAAAACCCGTTTATAAATAAGGGTATTTGGGTATGTCATCAAATCTCAAAAACGATCTAAATTATTACACCCACTCAATTTTAGGAGCTGCCTAAACTGTTGGTTCAGTCTTGCTGCATCAAATTGGGCAAGAAAGCGCACGGCATGCGGCTCGTTTTTACAAGACTACTTAAAAGCTGAACACGGAAGGTTTTTAATCCATACGATCGTTTGCATCATTAGAGCAAGTGAATGAAGAATCAAGCGGCGGCATCAGCAGCATCTTAGTCCTTACACAAGCCAGCCATTTCCGAGAACTACACTTCCCGAGATTCTTCGAGGAAAAAAAATGGCAACAACCAGTACGAAAGGTCAGAGGCACTACACAAGGAAATGGCAGATTACATAATTACCCGTTGAAACATGTACAGTATTTAAAATTTAGGCAAAACAAGAGCAAGCGCCAGCCTGTATCCCCGCGCAGGGCTACCACAAGCGCATATGCCTGTCTAAGCCAAGATCACCGTGAGCAATGAAGCCCGAGCATACACGCGCGCTGCAGCGATAACCCTAAAAGAAAGGCGCAGGAATGGAGAAGCCGAGATTGCACAATACAGAACACCAAAGTTAAAAGGGACCTTGGAGCTCTTCTAGTCCAACTCCAATAAGATATGATGCATTATGAGTGCATTAATATGATTTTATATTGTTTTTATACTATATTATTATACGCTGGCCAGAGCCCTTCGGGGGTGGGCGGCATACAAATCTTCCTTGAATTTGTTTCAGGAGCAAGACTGAACAGCAGCGTGTTTTAGATTTATCAGAACCACCGGGGCATCTAATCGGGATTGCTAAAGTTTGGTCCCCCAAAGTGCTCCTCATTTGCTGCTGACAGAGTTTAAAAAGATTGTGAGAGCCTTGTGTCCTACCTAGCGGGTTTAACAATTAGCGGGTTTAACAAATAATCCGGCCACTAGAGACATGCGTGGTTTTTTAAAAAATCTGTTTTAATTGCGGGTTTTAAATTGTTTTGTACTGTTTTTAGGGAGTTTTTTTTAATGTTGCATTTTATTTGTTTTTGGTTGTGAGCCGCCCAGAGTCCTTTGGCAGTTGGACGGCATATAAATACAAATAAATTACCACAAACACACACACACACCGCCAAAAAAAACAAAAAACCCCAGCCAGGGGGGGGGGGGGGAGAAAGAGGCGCTTGGAAAGCACACCAGCCAAAGAAAAAAGGCTGTTAGTCTCTTTCTGTTTGGCAGCAGCTTATGGCGCAAGTGCCCGCCAAGCCTTAGGGAAAATCTTTGTAGGGCGTCCGGGGAAGCGACTCCCTCCGCGCTCGCGCCTTCGGCATTAAAGCCCCGGCCGCCAGGCCTCGCGCCATCCACACACCCTCCGGAAGCGAGGCCCGCTTTTCCCGCCAGGCAAGCCCCGCCCATGCGAGAGGCCAGCCGCGCTCTTTGGCCCCTCCCCTCCGCCTTTTGGCAGGACTCGGCCGAGCTGCTCCGCCTTCCCTTCGCCAGTCTCCAGCTGCCGCCTTGTCAACTGAACTCGCTGCCCGCCCGGCATTCCTGCTTCTCCATGGAGGATTACCATAAGCCCGATCAGCAGACGCTGCTGGCTCTGAAGGACACGGCTAATCGCCTTCGCATCAACTCCATCAAGGCCACCACGGCGGCCGGCTCCGGGTGAGCTTCCAAGGGGGAGGGGGGCTTTGGAGGGAGAGGTAATGCTTGCAAATCGCAGGAGCCCCTTCAAAGGAGGCCTGGCATCGCAGATCCTTGTGTGTGGGGGGGGATCTGGCGCAGTTGGGGAAAGCCTTGCAGGCATCGGTTGCACTCCCGTGTCCATCTCACCCTCTCTCCCCACGTGCGGTGGAGAGGAGGCTTGCCCAGCTCTTGCAGAAGAGCATGCAGAGTTAGGAGCACCATTGAAATTACAGGAAGAGGCGGGCGGGAGAAAAGGTGGCGGTGAAGAAAGTCTATTTTACCTTTCGATCATCCTCCAGGTCCTCATCGGAGTACCACTCTGCCTAGCGAAATATTCCGAGCCATCATCCTGCTGTCAAAACAGATGTTCAGAGCAGAGTGGCCCTTTTCCTTCCTTCCTTCCCTCTTTCCTTCATTCCTTCATTCCCATTCCTAGCACATCAAACGAATGGAAGTTCTGAAACCAGTAACACTAAGGTTTTGTCTCTGACAAAAGTGCTATTATGCCCAAGTGTCTCACAACTTCTGCAAAACCTTCCCTTCCCCCTGCCTTACATCTAGATTGCTGAGTGTTGATTGATGCGTGAAAGAAATTGCTGCCCTCTTTTCAATTCATCTTCCACCATGGAACTTTAGAGTTAACCCGGAAATTGTTAAATATTAATTTTAAAAAAAAATCCCTACTCGGTCCGTTGGGCTGTGCTTTTGCCCTTAAAATGAATATCTCTGGATTGTAATCTGATAATACTGTCGTGATTTGTTTTAGTGGGATATTTCTCCCAATAAATGAATCACCTTGCAGCAGGGCCAAGTTACAGTGACTGAGGGGATAATTTGGGAGATCTTGGATTGCACAAAAGTTTCAAGGCTATTGGGTAAAATTGTATTTTGAAATAGTGTTGAAACAGGGGTTTAAGTGTTGCTTATGTTTCATAATAGCGGCAATGAAGAAATGTTGCTTGAGAACCTTATACTGTCAGTTTCAACTGTCACTTGCTGCAGTAGATGCTTTTATTTGATCATAAAAGTATATGAGATAGTTAGGAATAAACCAGAGATGCAAATAAAATCTCTCATTTATTAATTATTTTGTGACAGAATGCCAAGAATGCATAACTTTTACAAAAAAAAAAAGCACATCTCATTGCTGGAAAAGTAGAAAGCACGAGAAAGAAGCTCCCACCCCAAAAAAACCCTTTACCTTGATTAGGTATCAGTTGAAACAAACTGTGTGACACTTTGAGGATTCTGTTACAATGTCCTAAGTACAGTATTTTCATCACCCACCCACCCTGACTCCTAGCAATGGTTAGCAAGCTCTGTATTGCTGTTTTAAAATGAAAATCTTATCCTGCTTTAGAGTTTTTGTATTTTGTTGTGTGATTATTTTTCATGTGGAAAAGTGTGAAGTATATTTTACAAATAAATAAGCAACTTAAGTTTTCACCACTTTGCATTTGCAAAGAGATGGATTGTTATGTCTTCATTCTTTCTGACACAAATATGCATGCTGTTGGATACAGGCCTGTTTCTTCTGTAGAAGGTATAACTTAATTTGTGAGAAGTAAGGTCAGTTACAGTGGAAAAATGAAGAAACAGGAAATTGCTCCCTCAGAGTGAAGCAGAATTATGGTGCTGTTTTGGAGGAAGGTGTACTGTATTTCACACTGTTGATGTGTTGTTGCAATAGCTGTATCAAAATAGTATCCATTTTATTTTCTACAGCTAGACTTCTACAATTGTTAATGGGCTACGGTTTTGCGTGATATATAGCTGGACTGAAGAGAGAAGGCTTTGGAAAAAGTTAAGAACTCCCTAGCTACACAGATATAAGAGTTTCAGGAAATTCTGTACGCTAGTGGCACCTACTTTAATTGGGGGGAAAAGCCATGAATAGGGTATTAGCAGAGTCTTCGTGTTTTTGTCAAGCCCTTATTGGTGCAGCATCATAGGCAGTCTCAATTGTTGCTTCCTTTGTCAGTGTCTGAAACAATGCCCACTTGTTGCTTATCGTAGGTCTGCATCTTTAATCCAAGTTTGGGATGCATACTTGTATAGTAAATACAAACTCTTATAAAAGTTCTGGCCACCTGCTGTATGCTTTCAGTTTATTTTTCATTTCCTTTGGCTATTTTTGTCTTTGCATACTTTCTCCTGCGTCTGGTGGATTTTTGCTTAGTCAACTGTGCGTGTTAAACAGGAATTTTAGTATGCAGCTCTGTTTGATTTGGGTGTGTTGAAAGTGCTTTTGTGTTAATGCAAACAGTTTGGGTGTCCTAGAGCTAATAGAATTTGATCTTTGAATGACTTGTTGTTTCAGAGAGTAAAAAGAACAATTAATTGATGGAGTATTTTAAAGGAAATATTTTATAAGATAATTTGGGGGAGGGAACCCTATCTTTTTAACATTTATGTTACATATATAAATTTGAACATACATAAATCAGCTTTCATAAGAACTTGTGATTTATTACATTTAAAAACTTAGATAATACTTTATAAACTAAATTCCAATGATAGGTGGAGTGTGAAATAAAATCCATTTATTCTAAGACATATATTTTAAATACTTCAATTCATTCGGAAAACCTTGTACAAAATGACAAAAATTGCAAGTCTTTTTTTCTTTTTGTAACATCAGTTTTCCTGCAGTCAAATTCTAAACTGATATTTCTGTCTATTGCACTTAATGAGACTTGTATTTTTAGTGATTAGAACTGCAAATGCAAACATTTATTTCTAATAAGTAAATCAATAGTTTTCAGTATTTATTTTTATTAATTCAGTTTTATGGTGCTATCATTTAAAGTGTTAACAATATTATAGATCTTCTACCAATGTAAATTAAAAATTGTATTGATCTAAATATAAATGACCAAAGCTATAATAGTTGTAACAGTGCAAAAGTGAGTTCTACTACACAAAAACCTGTGCCAGAATAAATATATTATTTTTAAAGAGTTGATTCTGGCCTTGGGTAGTGTCTGTCACTGATTTTTTCCCTGTAAACTATTTTAATCTGTCTTTCTTTCCTTCTACTTGTTCACCAATAGGTTTGTTAAAATCTTTTCCCCAAAACAGCAGTTCTTTATAGAGATGGTTAAGTATAAATTTATAAGATCTAAGAAATGGGCATTAAGCAAGCATGTTAGGATTATTTATTAACTGCCATGTATAAATACACATACTAATTTGTGTTCATTTCTGTCTTAAATTGAATTTCTATTGTTCAAATGCTTACCAAGAGATAGACACTAACCTTTATTTACCTCGTGTGTTTTAAAAGTGTTTGCATGTGTTTCAAAAATTAGTAGCATGTGTAATGTTTTCAAGTGGATTCGTCTTAAGAGGTAATATATAGTTGATACAATTATCACAAACATATTTTACAGAGTTGAATTAATCTCATCTAACTTATTTAAAATGGGTTAAATTTTTATAATGTTAAAATGCTAACAAGTAAAACAATTCAAAATATATAATGTAGTTATTCTAGAAATAGGGTATTTTACCAAGATAATACAGAGTAATAGTTAAGTCTATCATCTTATCTGCAGTTACACTTTTTACAGAAATGTATTGGCTTATTATATATGAAAACAAATAAATCTGCAACCTGCAGCATATCTTTCCAGGCAAATTTTTTGGAGAGGTAGATTTTACCTGGAGCAGACAGTTCTGAAGGTAATGAGGATCCCAGCCATAATAGGCTTCATTTTTTTTTTTTTTGAAAAATAATCTAATTCATGAATTGAATATAGAAGCCAACTGGCAAGTAATGCAGCTTCTGCAAAATGTGTGTTCGCTGTATTTATTCTGTTTCTTCCCAGTCAGCATGTGGGCCATTGCATTTTGTGCCAGCTGCAGTTTTCAAAATACCTTCAGGGACTCCCCGTGTAAATTGAATTGAGCTAATCCAAATGAAAGATGACAAGTAAAGGCATTACTGTTGACCAGTTCATCCAATAACTGGAGACATTTGTGGGGTTTGCCTAAAAATATAAACGTAGAGCAATAAATATGTGAATGGTATTGTTTAAAATGAAGATAGATAGTGTGTAGAAAGTGAGAGAACATATCCTTACTGGATATTTTTTTTGCAAGTTTCTGCATGTTTTTCTTGGAAATAAGCTTGAAAATTAAAAATTAAACAACACACACACACACACACACACACACACGTTGTATATATGCAGGTAGTTAGGGATTGTTATATTCTTTGTAAGAGAAGAGGATTACCCCAGTTTAAAAAAGTACAGAAAACAGTATTATATTTGTTTGTTTGATTTTTATTCTATCGTTATTACTCTATAAGAAACTAAATGCAGTGAACATAAAAGATACTCCTTCCTCCTCCTATTTTCCCACAACAACTCTGTTTAATTAATGTAGGTTCAACTACTTGTTAGGTAGATTTCATTAACACAGCAATTGCTGATTCTAATGGTGCTGCTCTCTGTCCTGTTGATGATGGTAGCACTTAAATATCCATTTTAGGTAGAATAAGACAATCTGCATTCACTTAAGATAGCATCATTACATACATGGTATGACATATTTTCCAGTATATGATTAGAAAATGGGCATGCTGGTGTTCCAGTTGTGGGATGTTACTTTTCAAGAAACTGTGGTTGTAAAATTTCATGTATTTTGACTTCCAGCCACCCCACATCATGTTGCAGTGCTGCCGAAATTATGTCTGTGCTGTTTTTTCACACTATGAGATATAAACCACAGGACCCCAGGCATCCCAGCAATGACCGATTTATTCTCTCCAAGGTAAGTGCTAGAAATTTTAGGCAATATTTCCCCATTTTTCTAAATGAATGAATTTAGAATGAATATTCAATTTCTTAATATTAGTGGGAGAGAATAAATTCCACTGCAGAATTTTTATATAATGGTATAAAAATGTGTGGGGAAGATCTGTACTGAGTTCTAGATTTTTGACAGTAAATTGTTATTGATCTGTAGTTTATGACACTGATTTAAATCCAGAAAAATTAGCCATCATTTAATTCAGATGGGGTAAACTGAATTATCTTTACATTTCTTTGGCAATTCACTGTGGCTGAAAAAATTAGGAATAGTCTTAATCATGTTGGATAGAAATGAATAAGCAAATCAGAAAGTTTTGTGGATGTTATGTTAAGAGTTATTTGGAATTCTGAATATAAATAAAATAAACAATTGTTATAGCAGTTGTCTTCTCCTTAGCTTCTTTAGAGTTGGTCATCTTTGCAGTTGTAACTTTACCGTTAATTTCTTTTATTGCTCATTAACTCTAGGTAGGGATAGGGTTTTTTAATATATTATTTTGTAATTATTATTCTAATCATTAATGTTGTCTCGTGGTTCTGTGTTCTTCCTAAGATGTATTGTAAATCCTAGACTTTTGTTTTTTCTTGTAGGGACATGCAGCACCAATCTTGTATGCTGTTTGGGCTGAGGCAGGCTTCCTTCAGGAGCCAGAGTTGCTGAAACTGAGAAAAATTGATTCCATTTTAGAAGGACATCCTGTCCCCGTAAGTGTTTTGGGAAATACAGTCACCTTTTAAATCTGAAGTTTCAGTGACTCTTACAGAATCTTCTGTGCAACTTGTCTGGTGATTTTAGCTAATAAAAATTAACACACAAATGCAAAAGTGGATTGAACAAATAAGGAAAATTGGGGAATTTTCAATGAATTAAAATAAGCAAAAACATTCTACTGCAAAACCTTACAGAAAAGAATTAAAGCTCTTGTGTTGCTATTTCAACACTTCTATTTTCATCGGTCTTAATTCCTCTGGTTACTCCTATCCCTCACCCCAACTGATCTAAAAGGAAAAAAAAAGTTGCTTGACAAAACAATTACTATGTTGTTCCAGGGAATACCTTAAAAAAATAATATAGTTCCTTCCTCTAATTCTTATTCTTGGTACCAATCTGAATTTATGGCAATATGTATGACCAGTGCAACTGCCTTGTTTTTGTTATATCTATTAATAAATATATTATGTTAATGATGGCAGTTCCTAGAACTATAGATATTCTTTGGGTATTCATGCAAAGGATCAGAGTCTTAATATTTGTAAATTGGAGGTTCTGTTTGTTGGATTGTTGCCTTCTTGTTTTTCTAGAAACAAGCTTTCACTGATGTGGCTACTGGATCACTTGGCCAAGGATTGGGCGCTGCCTGCGGTATGGCTTATACTGGGAAATACTTTGACAAAGCCAGGTAATTTTATTTCCAACTTTGTCTAAATTGTATAAAATCGAATGAATGAAGTTCTTCTTATGGTCAACAATGATGTTTCCTTTCAAAGTCTATTTCCTCTTTTAGATTTATTTCTAAGATTGCGGATAATGGTAACATTCTGTGTAATCGAAATGTACATGAGCCTTTTAGTTCTGTATGCAGCTCCTTTTCAGTTCAGTAAACAAACCTCAAAGTCTGCTATTAACACTTGTTATTTGAATTTGCAAGCTATGATTAAATTATATCAGTTCTTCTAAACTTATATCTTGGAATATTTTGCTCTTAATTTGATTACAGAATACAGAAATGCTAAAGACAGCATATTATCTTCAGATTAAATGGTAGTTTTTCCTGTCTTCCTCCTGATATGCTTTATTTAGGCAAAAGCAGATCATAATCTTTAGTTTGCATGATGGGACTTCCATTCAAAAGATGTTAAGGAAACATGACAATGTAGAACAAAAGTGGGTGTAAGGAAACAACAGGGTTATTGTATTATGCAATCCTTGAATTGCCCAAGGAAAGGAATGTTTGGCAATAAATCATTACTGGCATGAAGCTCTTCACGTGTTATTCAAAAATGGATATCTAAAGTCATGCCTGCACTGGAAAAATAATACATTTTACAGACAAAAAAATGTAATTTCAATCTGTACATTTAACTAGCCTGAAAGCATTTCTTTGAACCTAGATTGTCTGCTCTTATATAATCTCACTGGTGATATTTTTATGCTTTTCTGCTAACCTTGCTTGCTATTTCTAAACAATGCTGAAAATAGCTAGCATTTAATAAGACTTTAACTTAACTGAGCTTAGGTTGCAATTTTTTACAAAAATTTCTGCTGCCATTTTAGTATAATCATCTTACACACATACATTTACACACACACACACTTAATTTGTACAGTATTTATGATGTTTGGGGCAGAATTATTCTAAAAATATTTGGGGGAAAAAAGCATGTGCTCAAACTATAGTTTATTATTTGTTTTCATGAAATACTAACACCGTGAGAAGGTCATTTAAGGTTACCAGCTATTTTACTTTCTATGCCTCCTGAACCTTTAACAGCTGTCTGGTAGATTAAAATTGATGATGCCTTTCCCACAAGAGTAACAGGACTTTTGAAGTTCAACCAGTTTAGCATAGAAGTTTTGCTAGAAAAAGCTCAGTGTTCTTCCCACCAATACTTGAAATATCCACATTAAGTAAAGACAAATTCACATAACCTGTCTAACCTTTGCTGTAGCTACCAATAGATGACACAATATGTAGGAATGTGCAGAGGGCAATTGCTTTGCCACTATTGAGCAAATAATTCCCTTTTAAGTTATATATGAAGCAATATGATCTCCTTACTTCTAAAAGTGAAATAATCATATAGGGGCTAAAGTGCTCTTGGGTTGAGGTGCTTCAGCATTGCTGTGGGAGTTTCTGTAGAGTCCACCAAAGCCACCAGCCTGATGCTTCCCCCAGTGGTCTTTCAGATTGTGCAGTTTGGCACATACTGAACAAAGCTGTTCAGTCTGAAAATACTCTGGCTAGCCTAAAAATCTGCCTTCTTCTAAAGGATTGACCCATGTTGTTTGAGGATAATGAATTGCCTTGTCAAGTTGAATCTTGTAACAACTTTGATCAAGAGAATCCACTTATTCATGAAAGTGAAGTTCGGTCACTACAAACAGGCCTAATAATCTTTATTATTTTGTGATAAAGGTGGAGAGAAAATAATGTATGCTTCATTTGAACATTATCTCCAGATGATTCATATTAAGTAAACAAAATCCTTTGCTGTGTTAAAAGACAAACCTGGAGGGAGTATTTCTTCCCAACCCAAAGTATTACAGGCTATTACCTTCAAAGCTTTTGAAAAACATGCCTTGTTTCCTTTGAAGTCAGGCTGATAATTGCTTTATTGTACACAAATATTTATTAATACAATTAAATACTTCAGTCATACAACATTTTGCACACATTGTTGGAGTTCAGAGTCATCCTATACAGTACTTGTTTAGGTTAGCCAACATAATAATTAATACAATATATTATGATAACATATTTACTGTTAAATAATAGCATATTGTAGTCAATTGTATGGCTTCTATTCTCCAGGTTCTAGGCAGCTTGCAATTATAAAAAAGTTCTACCACTGCTAGCCACCTAAGTACAATGTTCCATCCAATGATCCAGCAAAACCTCCCACAATGCTCTTACAAACATCCCAATTGGGTGGAAGCCATCCTGAACTGGGAGAGGCGAGCTGTTGCAAAGTATAAGGAGTGCTACTTAGATGATTTTCTAAGGCTCCTACTGTGCTACCTCCTCTCTGCTATGTACCGGCTGGGCGGATTGCTTCGAGAGAAGATAGTTTCAACAAATAGGTTTCATAAATACCAATACACTTGAAAGTCTACTTGCAGCTAATAATGTATCCAAATTATAGGCGCTATTTATTTATTATTATTTTATTTATTCATTTGTCCAATACACAAATACATAGGAAGAAAAATAGACATGTAGTAATATATATAAGGGTAAAGTGAATTTAGAGGAGAGGATATATGAAAGAAAGAAAATATATATGATAAGTGAGAGAAAGGAAAGACAATTGGACAGGGGACGAAAGGCACACCAGTGCACTTATGTACGCCCCTTACTGGCCTCTTATTATTCTAATAAACTGATTAGCAGCAGTCAGCAGGTAGGCTAGCAACAGCATTTTGTGCCAAAGTCTACTTACCAGGTGATCTTTAAGGGCAAGTGTTTGTTTGTTTGTTTATGCGATGTGTAGGCCACCCAACTCCTTACAAACTGGGCAGCTAACAGCAATATCAAAACAGCAATATGAAAAACAATGAAACAGTTTTAAGAACTCTTAATTAAAACATTCATCCATTCAGCCAGGACAAGATGACATACGGTAGTTCTTTTTTTGGCAAAACAAATTGCTGAGGTCTAATTCCTCCAGATGACAAGCACATGAATCACTTTTGTGACTATTTCCTGGTCCAGTAAAAGTTGCAACTGACAAGCCAGCCGAGATTTTCCAGATCATGGCCTCCACCTGATATCTTAGCAGGAGCTAAATAGAAAGTCCAGATAGTGCATCTGCTTATTCAAGAAATAACGCCAGTCACATAAGTAGATGGAATCCCGGTTTCTTTGCAAAGATAATTCTAACTTCGACCTAAAGCTTCCACTGGTTCTACATCTAGAATCTGGGTTATGTCTGGGAAGCCGAAAAGAGGATTGAAACCAAATTTCCTGTAACTTCCATTGTAATGGCCACCTCACTTCTAAGATTTCCTGTGGCTGTCACTACTGTAATTCTTTTCCTGCTCTATAACCTCCTCAATCCATCTAGCTTCTCTCAACTTTCATCCCTGAGATAGATAGTTTCTAATAGCATTCTGCAAGGGGTCATTCTGATGTCTACTAAGAAGCTATGTGGACATCCTCTTATTATCTGTGCTCTCTACCTCCTCTACCTTCTGACTGCTAGACTTCCCTGGATTCTCTCTAGGGCAGGGGTGTCTAACCTCCCCCCCTTTCGCTAAAATGGGCCAGCACGTGATATATCTGGCCTACTGGCCCTGAGTTTGACATCCCTGCTGTGGGGGTAGGCATTATCTTCCCTTCCTCTGACCCAAGTTGTGATCTTCCTTCATTCCTGATTTTTGGAATTGTACTCAAGCCGCCAGAACTATTTACCATTTAGTGATCTATTGAGTGGAGTCTGGTGATTTCTTTTTGCTTTGCTTTTTAGAGACAAGAACTATCCCCGAAGAGAGCAATTTTAGTTGATAACCATGAAGGCAGTGCTTCTTCCCATAGCCAAGAGGGATTTTCATTTGAATGACAATAAGAAGGAGGGAAAGATTAAACCATTATTTGAATGGAAAGAATGCTCCTGGGAAGTTGTTACTTGTTAAAATCAACAACAAGCAATTAGCATTGTATTTCTTTTGGAGAGAGTGAAATTAAAGGTATCATTTCCTTGTGGAAATGTACAACTATAATTTGCCATATTGAAATGAGGAAGTAAGCTGTATTTGTTCTGCCTGGAAGACCTGCAGTTTCTTAAGAGTTTTGCCGAGTCACAGTGATGGTGTTTTGAAAGGAAACCAAGCTTTAAAATAATTGTTAGAACCTCTTTTTTCCTAAGAATTTCTTCACTGGTTGACCTTAATATAACATTTCTTTAAATATCCATGGATGTTATTTTAAGATAGGGTTGTAACTGAGAAATGATTCACATTCCTGATTTTTTTTTTGCTCTTACTTGGCTTTTTCACAAATGCTCAGGACTGTTTAACTGCAAGGGAGAAAGAAAAGAAAGAAGAAATATTAATGTTAGATACTCTATGGAGATTTGAATTTAATTCTCAATAATAACATTCCTGGGCAGAACTGAATTCAAATAAATAACCTACTAGGACAACTTTTTTGAATCATTCCTTATTAAGGATCCATAATCTAACTGAGCATTTAGAAACATAGAAACAGAGAAGTCTGACGGCAGAAAAAGACCTCATGGTCCATCTAGTCTGCCCTTGTACTATTTTCTGTATTTTATCTTAGGATGGATATATGTTTATCCCAGGCATGTTTAAATTCAGTTACTGTGGATTTATCCACCACGTCTGCTGGAAGTTTGTTCCAAGGATCTACTACTCTTTCAGTAAAATAATATTTTCTCATGTTGCTTTTGATCTTTCCCCCAACTAACTTCAGATTGTGTCCCCTTGTTCTTGTGTTCACTTTCCTATTAAAAACACTTCCCTCCTGGACCTTATTTAACCCTTTAACATATTTAAATGTTTCGATCATGTCCCCCTTTTCCTTCTGTCCTCCAGACTATACAGATTGAGTTCATTAAGTCTTTCCTGATACGTTTTATGCTTAAGACCTTCCACCATTCTTGTAGCCCATCTTTGGACCCGTTCAATTTTATCAATATCTTTTTGTAGGTGAGGTCTCCAGAACTGAACACAGTATTCCAAATGTGGTCTCACCAGCACTCTATATAGCGGGATCATAATCTCCCCCTTCCTGCTTGTTATGCCTCTAGCTATGCAGCCAAGCATCCTACTTGCTTTCCCTACCGCCTGACTGCACTGCTCACCCATTTTGAGACTGTCAGAAATCACTACCCCTAAATCCTTTTCTTCTGAAGTTTTTGCTAACACAGAACTGCCAATACAATACTCAGATTGAGGAGTATTGTTTATATAAATGCAATGTGCTGTTTGCTTCCTTACTTCGCTTGATTTATATCCTGCCTTTCATATTGCAATTCACGAAGAATGGATTGTACGATTTTCTCCTGCAACAACAACCCTGAAAAGTAGATTGAGCTGAAAAAGTAGATTGGTCCAAAGTCACCAGTGTGTATCTGCAGCTCAGAGTAGACTACTGTTCTCCCCTTTCCTAGATCAACACCTATGTGCTGCCATAACCCCCAATACTCTGTATTTATTACATATTTATTCCACTTGTATTGTTTTTATAGATACCTCAGAGCAGTGACTATACCTAATACTCATTCCTCCTATTTTCCTCTCAAGAATGAGGTAGATTGGGCTGAGAAGATTGACTGGCTCAAAGTTACTCAGCTGGTTTTTATTCCTATTAGACAGGACTAGAATTCACAGTCTCTTGTTTCTAGACCAGCACTTTAACAACTATATCAAACTTGTTCTGAACATTGTATATACCTACCATAAGTATGTAAGACACACTCCTTCCTAAAAGAGGGTGGAAATGTTGGTGCATCCTATACACCAAAGGCAGTCATTTTTGGCCTCATGCATCACATTTTTGCCAAAAACAGGCCCATTTTTTACAAAAACAAGGTGTGCAGAGGGTTTGGGAGGCCTACAGGGTGCTCCTGGGCGCTAGGGAGGCAAAATGCTCCCGTTTTCATGAAAAACAGGCCTGTTTTTTGCTCCCCCAACCCCACAAATGTTGCATTTTTGCCCTGCCCAGCCTACAAGAGCACTCTGCAAGCCTCCCCAACCCTCTGCGCACCCCAGTTTTGCGAGAAACCGGCCCAATTTTTTTTTTGCAAAAATTGGCCATGCAGAAGGTTTGGGAGGCCTATAAAGTGCTCTTGGGGGCCGGGCGAGGTATAAGCTTATTTTTTTCTTGTTCACCTCTTTGAAATTTTGGTGCCGTCTTACTCTGATGCGTCTTATAGTTTAAAAAAATGGTATATGCATTTGTATGACAACACCTGATTAATGACATTTCCTGCCTCTCTCTTCCTGTGATATAGACACATTCCCAAACTATTTTCTTATAACTGACCGAATCATATAATTGTTAGTTTTACATATTTAGACAAACTATATGCAAGAATTTTTAAATAGATTTCTACTCAAAGGAAAGCTGACTTTGTCACCAGAGCAGATTTCCCCAATGGAGAGCTACTAGTTCCTGCCTATCAAACTCCAGATTACAGGAAAAATAATGTAGATTTTGTTTCCATCTAATGATTGCAGTCCAGATTTAGTAGCCCTGCCAAAAGAAGACAGGAAAAGTAGAATAAAGTTTAGATAGTTTGTCTCAAATAGATTAAGCACAAAAAAGTTTATATGCTATAAACTATGGATTTATGTTACAGATTTAAAACTGATTATACACTGTACCTTTCTTCTATTCCTATATCTCTTCTTCTATTCTTTCACTGATATGTTCTATTACTATATCTTCTTTTGTTTCTTAGATATATTTTACTATGAGTATCTCCTCTATAACCTTCATCATGTATTTTACTATGTGTATATATATATACCCACTAAAACCCACATTGTGTTTGAACAAAATAAATAAATAAATAGTTCCATAATGCCCTTGCCTGATAAAACCAGAGATCCAGACTAGTTTTTAAGTAATTAAACAAGTTTATTGAAAGTTTACATGCAGTCAGAGCAAGTGTCCTTTTATTTGTAGACAAACACAATTTTGTGATTTAAGCAAACCACTGCATTTACTCCTTGTATTTTTTCCTTCTTTAGTAAACTGGTATTTATCCATCTTCTAAGAAATAACAGGTATTCCAGCTTCATAATAGTAAACTACCTTGCATTATAGAAGTAACTCTCAAGGTCATTATATATTTTTTTGAAATTCATTAAAAAATATTGCTGTGATATTTGGCTTCCACTTGTGTATGAGTCCATCAGTCTACATTTATCCCTTGATAAGATATTATTCAGTGCTGATCAATTGGTAAAATCTATAAATTTCTAATAAGATATAAAATGGAAGAGGGGGTGATTAAGGACACAATGATATGGACAAAATATTTTGGACATACTATAGATTTGGAGAAATGGGAAAAATTTGGAAAACTAATTGGAAATTAACAATGTTGGTGGCATACAAAGAAAATCAGTACAAGATATTTTACAGGTGGCATTTACCCCCTCTAAGAACTACAAAGTTATTCCCAAATTCATCACCATTGTGCTGGAAGTGCAAGAAGAGATATGGAACATAATATCATCTATGGTGGACCTGCTTAAAAGCAAAAAAAGTATTGGAATAAAATTAGAACATGGTTAAAAAGATAAGAAAAGAAGATAGAAGAACCAAAACTATTTCTATTGGGAATAATTGATAAAAAATATAAACAAGAATTATAACCTCTGATTATACATAGCATAATGGCAGCAAGAATAATTTATGCACAATTTTGAAAAGATGAGGACATAATTAGAAAAATATTGGAATTTGTTGAGATGGATAAATTAACAAAGAAAATAAAAAAAGAAGAGTCCAAATACTACTTAGTATGGAATAAACTATATGAATGGCTAGAAGAAAGAAAAAATAAGTAAAATAATGTACTGAAAGGAGTAAGAACTGAGATTGTTAATATTTGTACAACTATTATGAATGTTAAAAATAAGTTATGGAAGAAGTATGAAATAAAGAAATGTAAAATAAGTAAATTATAAAGTGTAAATATATACATAAGGGGTAATATAATTGTGGATATTTACTGATGCAAACTTATTGTAAATATGGGGAAATTGTTAATAAAAATATTATATACCGTACATATAAAGTATAAAGTAACTCTCATGCAAACTAGGATTGAGGTGGGTTATCAGGTGAGTTATTCCTGCATGAGAGATGATGGCAGCAAGAACTAAGCTGGTCTTACCCGACAATAGGAAAAGAATAACAGTGACAATACAACAGAGCTGAAAGGGACTTTGGAGGTCTTCTAGTCTAACCCCTGCTCAGCAGGTGATCCTGTACCATTCCAGACATGTGGTTGTCCAGTCTCTTCTTAAAAACCTCCAGTGATGGAGAACCCACAACTTCAAGAGGCAGGCTGTTCTACTGACTAATTTTTTTCTCACTGTCAGGAAATTTCTCCTTAGTTCTAGGTTAAGATTTCTAGTCTTCTACCCTATTTCCATTCCCTCTTTCCGTAATTTAGGAGTCTAAATATGATCACTCTGCCTTTTCTTTTATATACAGCTATCGAGTATATTGTATTCTTGGAGATGGGGAATTATCTGAAGGCTCAGTCTGGGAAGCAATGGCCTTTGCTGGATTCTACAAACTGAATAATTTGACTGCTATTCTTGATATTAACCGGTTGGGACAAAGTGATCCTGCTCCATTGCAGCATAATGTAGAAACTTACCAGAAACGCTGTGAATCCTTTGGGTACGTGGCCTTATAATACTTTAACACACTGTATTTATTTTAAATTTGTATTTGGGCTGATGATGATTAATGAATAATAGAGAATGATCTTAGAAATCAAATGAAATAAACGCTGATAAAATTCTTAAATATTTCATGGGTTATTAGTTTTGTTGTTGAATCTGGAAGGTATGGTAAAGATGGTATTTTACTTGGCTATCTAACATGTCTTCCTGTTGTATTTTACAATATTATCACATTTAGAAAACAAACTTTATTTTGGTTAACTGGTTCAGTTCCTCTGCTCCTGCTTTTTTTTAAAAAAATCTTCTGGATATTTTGTAAGTGAAGGAACAAAAAAAAGGATATTTTTTTCTGTATGCCATGTATAATGACTTTGTTGTTTGTTATGAAATCAAGGCAATACCCTTCATCCATGAATGCCAAGGTAGTCTAAGGCCTTTGATATGTCTCACAACAATCCCATCAAAGAGAAATTCTTATATATATGTTCCATAGGCGTAAATATGCATATTTTCATCTTTACACTTCACAGACCGAGTGTATTGGTATTATACTTCAAAGTGTTTCTTTGGCTAGCTGGCATTATTTCTGGAAAGGTAATTGATTTGTTTGCCTTCTAGCTGGCACGCAATCATTGTTGATGGGCACAGTGTGGAGGAACTATGCAAAGCCTTTGGTCAGACAAAACACCAGCCAACTGCAATTATTGCCAAGACCTTCAAAGGCAAAGGAATAGCAGGTAATTCCAAGCCGCAGGCTCCTCAGAACAGCTGCAACCACTATTTAAGGATTACATTTTTGTTTGATTTAATAAGAAGTTAATTATAAGCAATTCCATAAATTCTTGTATGTTTAGAGCACTTTGTAAATCTTATGTTGTAATCCTTAACATTTTTTTGTGAATTACAATTTTCCCCATAGGACAGATAGGGGTCTTAAGCAGTATATTTAGGCTCCAGGTAAATGTGAGATTTAAATCAGAATTTTTTTTAAACTTAACTTTGTTTTAAATCAGTCTGAGTTGTTTTTCTCCAATGAAAAGGGTTCAATCAACCAAACAAGAAAGAGGCAGTTTACTTCTAAAATTCCTACACGTATTCCTAAACTATGAGATTTTGCCTATAGTATGTCTGAACCTCACTTTATGACCATTTGATTAAGAATGGTTTGAATTAACATTGACCGTCAAAAAAGTCAGTTATGGCTTAAATTTGAACTTTTGACCATCACCCCACCAGCAGGGTAATGTGGTTATAATTTGAGTACTTGGTAGTCATCTTGCATTTAACATTGGTTGTAGTGACTTGCATTCACATGATCACAATTTGTTTCTTTTTTGCATTTTCTGGGGGGAAAAGATGGTAAAAACTGCCATTGATTAAACTGAATTTGCACTTAGAATCGGATGGTTCAACTTACAGCCATGGTGACTTGATTTACCACTATAGTAAAATTTTTCATCAAATTGAGTCTAGTCACTGATTTGACTAGTGACTGCAAAAACTTAGAATTGAAATATTGATCCCAGTTGTGATCATAAATCAAGAACTAATACTAGTACCCAAATTTGATTGATGATCTTATTATATTGATAATAATATAAGTTATTTTAATGAAGCTAAAGTGCCAGAGTTTTTTGCCTTGGTACCAAAGGTTTCTTATTCAAATCTTTATTGCAGCTGCATAATTATAAGGACAGTAAAAACATACAGGTCTCACAAGGCTGGTATTGGAACATTTTAACTGAACACCCAACGTGGTTATTTTACATTAAACCTTAGCTGAACTGTACAGTACAGTACAGTAGTTGAACGTGTACATCAATGCCTTTTACTGTAGTTATCATGCTGCCAACATAAAATCATCACAATGCTTGAATATCAATCTTTCTCACCCATTTCTTGGAGTAAGTAAAAGTAGAATAAATATTTTAAGTGTTTTGTGTACAATACTTTCACTAGAAATGCTAAAATATGCTGCAAAAATGTAACAATTTTTTTTACTATTACTGTATTATTTATTATTATTTATTTAAAATATGAATAAAAATACAATTTAAAATCAATCCAAGGATGAGGAAAAGAGAACAGTTAACTACTATATGAAAATGTTGACTTCCATATCACCATGCACTAGGACAGTGATGGCGAACCTTGTTTTTCTTGTGTGCCAAAAGACTGTGTGTGCATACTATCGTGCATGCGCGAGTGCCTACACCCATAATTCAATGCCTGGGGAGGGAAAAAACACCTTTCCCCACCCTCCGGAAGCCCTCTGGAGTCCGGAAACGGCCTGTTTCCCAACTTCTGGTGGGCCCTGTAGGCTCGCGTTTTGCCCTCTCCAGGCCCCAAAGGCTTCCCTGGAGCTGAAGGAGGGTAAAAAGCCCTTCCAGAACCTCTGCACAAGCCAAAAACCATCTGGCCAGCACACACATGCACATTGGAGCTGAGCTAGGGCAACGGCTCGCATGCCAGCCGATATGGCTTCCATGTGCCACCTATGGCACCCGTGCCATAGGTTCACCATCACTGCATTAGGAGAATGAAAATTATATCTCTGTCTGATTGTCTACCTAATCTATCTACACACACACACACACACGTTTCTCAGAAAATACGACCAAGTTTTTATTTTAGACTTGAAAATAAGCACTTGAGCTTATTTTCGAGGTGGTCTTACTTTTTTGGTGGTGCAGCGGGCCAGACTCAGTGAGCTGGATGCCCCATGGACGCACCATCACCTCCATTCTGAACCTTCATTGTTCGGAATGGAGGCTTTTGGGCAAACAGGAGGAAAATGTGTGTGTGTGTGTGTATTTTCCTGCCCGCCATCCCTCCCCCTCAGTCTGTGCTGAGCTTGAGGAATGGATGACAGGCAGGAAAGTTCCCCCCATTTTCCTCCTGCGAGCCTCTTTAAAAAAGGGAAAAAGCAAAGCAGCTCACTACGGAGTTACCGGCTTTGGGGAAGCATCTCAACAAGCAGAATTGCTGCGCCTAGAAGAGAAGAGCAAAAACAGTGTTTGTGCTGCCCCAAGGGGCCAGGAGACTGAAGCTGCAGCTGGACAGTGCCCCCCTCCATCGCACGCCACCATTCATGCTGGCCACGCCCATCCCCTGGGCTTATTTTTGGGCTCAAGAACAAACATTGCCACTTTTTGAGGCTTCCAAAAGGAGAAAAGAATCCAGTATTTAGATGCTTTTATAGTGAGGACTCAATCTGCCTGATGCTCTTCCCAGAAGCAAAGAAATGTTTCATGCTAGCACATGAATTTGATTGAAGAATTTGAAGAATTCTTGCCTGCCTATTCAGTTCCTTACTCAGCAGACATCAGTAAAATGTCATCCGTTCTGTTAAGATTACTGATATGCTGACTAAATTAATTACTACAGCCCACCCATGTTCATGGAGTCAAGACTTGCAGGAAATAGAAATGATGGGATGAGCTACAGAAACTCATTACTTAAAGAATATATTTTGAGGTATAAGGAGAATGAGAAAGTGTATTTGGGATTGGAGAATGAATGGTTTATCTGGCAGCAAAGCATTTCAATTACGAGAATGAAGTGGCTATGGCAGAAAATGGCTCAAAATATGTATAATAATTTTACAGGGATTGAAGATAAGGAAAACTGGCATGGCAAACCTCTTCCAAAAGACATGGCTGAGCAGATAATTGAAGAGATCATTGGCAAAATCCAGAACAAGAAAAAGCTTTCTCCAATCCTTCCACAAGATGATGCACCGGCTGTTAATATTAAAAATGTCAAGATGCCATCTCCACCAAACTACAAGATAGGAAATAAGGTACTATGATGTTTTTTAATATTAATAATAATAGAAATTCAGGAGAGCAAAAAAGGGCTGGCTTTTCCAATGACTGCTTGGTTTATGGAGGTATATTGTGAGAAGAAACGGTGTTCATTCAATAGTTTATAATATAATATATTAAATATTCTGAAGTGGTTTCAAAAGCCAATCCGCAGGAGTTACCATTGTAATTGATTTTTTAAAAATAGTAGCATTTCTTCTCCAGAACAGTGAGAGCTACTCTGATTGGGCCAAGTAAGATTTAAAAAAACACACAAAGATTTTTCCTTAAAATTACTCTCTTGTTAAATGGCCAGTCCAGAATTCAAGAGGAAGGCCCTTGCAAGATAACCCAAATGGAAACCTCATGGATTTCAGAAATAATGACTTGCAGTGTATGCTTACGATAATTAAGTGAAGTATCTGGGCAATAGCTTCTGAAATATGATCATGAATAAATTTAGTGAGAACTTCATGCCTAAATATCATCCCAAATGTTAATCAACGTGGAGACTTGTAAAGGCCGTATCCTAATAAAATTCAAATACTAGTTTGTCATTTTTGGATCTCAGGTTGATAAAATAATATGGGCCGCAATAGTTTCCTTCACTTATTAGGGTTGAGTGGAGAGGTCCTCAGCATGATGTGTCCAAGAGCTCTCTCGGTCCTCACACAGGGCTCATAAACATTCTTTGAAAATGAAGGTTGGAAATAATAGAATCTCTGCAGGAGGGAGTTTACTAGATGGGCAGCTACAACATGAATATAAATTGGTGCCGTATTTTTCGGAGTATAAGACGCACCTTAGTTTTGGGGAAGGTAAATGGTGGGGAATCTACCTATCAGGTATTCATCTGGCTAGTCTCATTAGTCTTTTCAGCTGCAGCACATTATTTTATCCCCTGGTTAGTTATGATTGAAAAAAAATATTGAAAGGATATAGGAATGAAAACAACCCTGCAAAGACTTAGGGCTGGGAAAAACTCTACTTCGGAGGGAGTAGAAATAAAAAAAATCCCGCAAGCCGGGAAGATCATCGGCACCTCATTAGGGCTGAGAAGACCTTTTTCAGAGAAGTAAAGCAAGCCTGCAAAGGGCTGGAAAAAAACTTTGGAGGGAGCAGAGAGCTGGGAAGATCATTAGCATCTTGCTAGGGCTGGAAAAAAATGCTTTGAAAAAGCTATAGTCGGAGTATAAGACGCACCCAAATTTCAGCCTCTTTTAGGGAGGGAAAAGGTGTATCTTATACTCTGAAAAATATGGTACTTTATAATTGAGTGTGTCTCTAGATGGACCATGGGGTCTTTTTCTGCCGTCAGACTTCTATGTTTCTATGTTTCTATGTTTCTCTTTTCTGTATTATATCAGTGACATTGATTAGCCATTTAAGGCAGATTAATCCTGCCTCAATTTTTTATCAGTGCTTTCATAAAATAGTGCGCTGTCTAAAAGCAGAATAACATGCTTCATTGAGCCATGCATCTAATTAGAGGCATAGAAATAATTTTATGAGAATAATATCAAAAGAGTGAAATTTTCAAAAAAAAAATTGTAGTTATTGCCCAGATATGCCAGAATATATTTGGGGTCATCAAATGCTAAACATTTGAAAAGTCTGCCAACCGAGATTAGTGCTTCAGAAACCTGTCATAGACCATTCTATTCTGTAACGTTTTTAAAAGTACTTAATTTTTCTAAACTGCTCAGGGAAATTGTGATTGTTTGGATTTTTTAATCACTAAAATATTTTATTTCCAAGAATTATGGAGTTTTTTTTAATGGTGCATCTTGATTCACTTCACAGTTTGCAACCCGCAAAGCATATGGTGTGGCTCTTGCAAAACTAGGCCAAGCCTGTAACCGCGTGGTTGCTTTGGATGGAGACACCAAGAATTCTACTTTCTCCGAGCTGTTCAAAAAGGAACATCCCAACCGTTTCATTGAGTGTTACATTGCTGAACAAAACATGGTATGTTCTTGTGCTGTATTCAGATTTGACATGCAAAATAAATAGATTTAAAGTCCTACTAGATGGGTCACATATTTCCTAATACTACAATTTTCATATTCACCCTGTCATATCTTCTGTTTCCCCTCACATCCTTTTTTAACAGCCTGTTTCATTTCCTTCAAATCTTGAATAATCTGTCACTTCTTTGTTGATATCCAGATTGCATGGACCTTGAGCTGGTGTTTCTTGTTCAGCAGCCACATTTATTTCAACCAAGTCTGAGCATCTTACAATCTTATGTAAACAAGATTAAAATAGGAAAAACAGCTTTGGTTTTATGCACAATAAGCATAGACATGGGCATAAATTTTCCCTTCTCCAAACTTCGACAATGCCCAACAGTGATAAGAAAGAAGTGAAACATGGAAGGAGAAAGTCATAGTTAAGCTGGATTCTGCCGGTTACAGCTGCTGGATAGCAACAGCAAGCAACAGCCTTTGAGCAGCTATTTCAATTTAATTTAATTTACCGGTAATTTAATTCCCCTTTTCCTCCAGAAGCTCAAGGCAACATATAGCGAACTCGTCCCTTCATTTTTTCTCACAGCAACAATTCTGAGATATCAATTAGAGAAGGAACAGCTTTTTTGTACTCCAGAATAATGAAATATTACTTTCTATTCATTTTGTGTTAAAGATTGATTAATTTGTCAAAGCCAAAGAATCCATCATTTCCTTTTGCTCCTCTTTTGCACACCAATTCATTATTCAAAAGTGTTAGCGCTTAAATTGTTTCAATTACATTTACTGTAGTTATTTTATTAATATCAGGATATTTTTAAGGGTCACAATCATTCCCAAGTGGCTTAAGCAAGGGTTTCAGTCTTTTTTAGGCCACAGAATCTTAGTTCATTATTTGGAGCAATTGATGATCTTAGAAGTGGAGATCATCTTTATTTAGCCTATTTCTACCCTATTTTTTGGTTGCTACATATAAGGAGAAAGTTGCCTCAGAGAACTCAGTTTAAAACCTGGTTATACCTGAGTGAAAATGTTTTATTAGCAGAAAATCCAACATAACATTAAATACTGCATTCAGTTTTGGTCATCAGGATGTAAAAAGTTTGTTGAGAAAGTATGCAGAGTAAAGCAACAAAGATGATTAGGGGACTGGAGGCTAAAACATATGAAGAACGGTTTCAAGAACTGGGTATGTCTAGTTTAATGAAAAGAAGGACCAGGGGAGACATGATAGCAGTGTAGCAGAGGGAATCAGCCTATTCTCCAAAGCACCCGAGGGTAGAACAAGAAGCAATGGGTGGAAACTAAACAAAGAAAGAAGAAACTTAGAACTAAGGAGAAATTTCCTGGGATAGAACAATTTCAGTGGGTTAAGTTGCCTCCAGAAGTTGTGAATGCTCCAACACTGGAAGTTTTAAAGAAAATGTTGCATAACCATTTGTCTAAAGTAGTGTAGAGTTTCCTGCCTACGCAGGGGGTTGGACTAGAAGACCTCCAACGTCCCTTCCAACTTTTGTTGTTGTTGTTGTTGTTGTTGTTATTATTATTATTATTATTAATCCAGGTCAAATGTTGTTTCTAGTCCTACATTATTTTTTCTTCCTTCCCTTTTTATATTGCATAGTGGTTGTTAGTTCTTTCAATAAGGTCTTTCAAAGGTATGATGAAATGAATCCTAATAAACAAAAGTGTGTTTTACAATTTCCCCCCCAAAGCCTCTTCTCGCCCCCCCTTCCCCAAAATTACAAGTGAAAACCCAGAATAGAATATTAAATCCCATTTAAAGGGTGGTGTGACAATATTGATAAGTTTTTGAGATTTTTTTAAAAGGTAGAACTGATGAGATCTGACAAAGAATCCATAGGAATGGAATCACCATAGAAAAAGCCCTCTGTTTTGTATCAGTTTAACAGTCATGAAAAGCTATATGAAATGGCTCTTTTCTTAATTTTAATCATAAAAATGTTTAATTAGTGAAGAAGCATGATGGAGCACAGGGGAAATTCAGCAGGTTCAGATAGGTTCTATAGAACCGGTGGCGGTGATTATGCACAGTTCAGAGAACTGGTAAATCGTACCACTGACTGGCTCACCCCTGCCTGCTTCTTCCCCTTACTCCTTCTCTTCTCCTTCTTGGGCTCATACATACAGAGCAAGCATGAGAAGGAGGCAAGAAGCAACCAGGTTGAATGCTAGAAGACTTGACTTAACTTTTCTGTTGGTTTTGTAGGCGTGGCGTGGTGTGGCGTGGCCACACCCACCAAGCCATGCCCACAGAACCGGTAGGGGGAAATTTTGAATGGTATGGAGTCTCAGGATCAAGTGCCCACTCATCAATAAAGTAATTCATCGTTTGCCTATCTATTGGGCTTGCAGATTTGTCATAAGAATGAAATATCGTATTTTTTGGAGTATAAGATGCACTGGAGTATAAGGTGCACCTTATTTTGGAGAGGAAAATAGGAAAAAAAAATCTGCCTACGAGGTATTCATCTGGCTAACGTCCTTAGTCTTTTCAGCTTCAGCACATTATTTTATCCCCTGGTTAAGGGATTAAAAAAAACTTATTCAGATAGAGTAACAATGAAAGTGCTTGCAAGAAGGTAAGAGCTGGGAACATCCTTAGTACCTGGTTAGGACTTGAAAAAAAACATTCAGAGCAAGTAGAGCAATGAAAAAAACCCCTGCAAAGACTTAAGGCTTGGAAAACTTTCTTCGCAGAGAGTAACAATGAAAGAGCTTGCAAGCCGGTAAGAGCTGGGAACATTGTTAGCACCTGGTTAGGGCTGGAAAAAAAAGCTTCGAAAAAAGGCTACGTTCAGAGTATAAGACGTGCCCCAATTTTCAGCCTCTTTTAGGGAGGGAAAAGCTGCATCTTATACTCCGAAAAATACGTTAGTAAGGAGAAACAGCCTGTAGATTTGTCCATGTTTGTTAAGGGAGCAGCTGGACATCAACATAACTGTTCAAAGCATTTCTCAAAATATGCCAAACGCCAGGATGAATTTAGTTCTTTTCCTTCCCTGTTTTGCAGGTGAGTGTTGCAGTTGGCTGTGCTTCCCGTGACAGAAACATTGTCTTTGCTAGCACCTTTGCCACATTTTTCACCAGGGCTTATGATCAAATCCGTATGGCAGCCATTTCTGAGAGCAACATTAATCTTTGTGGATCTCACTGTGGTGTATCCATTGGTAAGTAATCTTGAGGGTTTTTTCCCCTCCAATCTGCTTGCAGTTCTTCAAGGCATTGAGAGTTATTGCACATTTATTATATATATTGTACTAAAAATGAATACATTTGAGGGCATCTTGGTAAACATGCCAAACCCAGTGGGTGAATCTGACACTGAGTTGCAGGAGCCACGGACTCTTCCCCAACCCGAGTCCTTGGTGTGCAAGAAGAGGCCCAGGACAGGAGGGATTATCCCTCCTATACCTTCACAGCATATATCTAATAGTTGTGTAGACTGTGCTTTAGTCATGGTAATTGGGAAAGGCTGCCTTATATAAAAAGTGAATGACCCAGTCTTTATGATGCCAACACACCAAACAAGGATTCATCTCCAGTGTCCAAAGGCCAACTCTGCTCAATCGAAGATTTGTGATTATAACTGTTATTCTTTTGTGGTGGCTCCCAAGCGGAGTGCCTTTTGTAGAGTCTATTTCTACAGAGCATCTACATCTACTGGTAACTCTGTGGGAGACACTAACATTTACATTAGTCATCCTGACTAGCTATCTGAATGCTTGCCTCTTTTTTTCTTTCTTTCTTTCTTTCTTTCTTTCTTTCTTTCTTTCTTTCTTTCTTTCTTTTTTCCTTCTTTCCTTCCTTCCTTCTTTCCTTCCTTCCTTTTTTCTTCTTTTTTCCTTTCTTTTCTTTCCCTTTTTTCCTCCCTTCCTCTATCCTTTCTTTTTTTCTTTTACTTTTCTTTTCTTTCCTTTTCTCTTTCTCTTCTTTCATTTATTTCCTCCCTCCCTTCTTACTTTGTCTTTTTTTCTTGCTTTGTCTTTCTTTTATTTTTCTTTCCTTCATTTCTTCTTTCTTTCCTTTTCTTTCCTTTTCTCTTTTATTTTATTTTATCTTCTCTTTCTTTTCTTTTCTTTCATTTCTTTCATCGCTTCTTTCTTTGTGTTTTTTCTTTCTTTGTCCTTCCTTCCTTCCTCAGTACATTCCTGTTGATTTTAATTTTTGAGAGCCAATTCTGACTAAAATATAGGATATGTCAGTTTTGCTTTGCTTTTGATGTACCCTACATATGATCTCAGTAGGATGCTATCATAGATTTCTAAATTCTTCATACCAATTATGTTTATTTTATTCTGTGCTTGTCTGTATGGGGTTTACATATACACTATTTCTTATTTCCTTTTTTCATCACTGTGCTTGCTTTATTGCTTATACTTGATTTTTTTTTTTAACCCAGATTTCCTTTCTTTTTAGTTTACCTCTATCTTCTTTCTTTGCTATTTAGAGGGGTCCAAGTTTAAGGACAAGGTGGAAGGTGGTCCGTGAGTGTGTTATATTTATTTTGGATAATGTTGTTTGTTTGTTTTAAGAAGTACACAGAAAAGGCATTTGTTCAATGTTATAGTTACATCTTTGAACTTTCTCTTTCTAGGTGAAGATGGACCTTCGCAGATGGGACTGGAGGATATATCCCTGTTCCGAGCAATTCCTAATTCAACTGTATTTTATCCTAGTGATGCTGTATCTACTGAAAAGGCAGTAGAATTGGCTGCAAATAGAAAGGTGAAGAACTCTTATTTTCTTTTCTTTAAGGAACATGTGAGCAACCTTTTGCAAAATCTCACTCCCAGCCAGTATTGCCAAAACTGAGGATGCTAAGAGTTACAGTCAGCAACTTTTGGAGGGCCCTAGTTATGCTACCCTTTCCAAAACCTTGCTTAAAATTCTTTAAGCAGTATGGAAAAGGAATTTCCATAGTTCAGCCTTCTAGGGGCCAATTACTATGTATCAATCAAAATTTAATTGGGAAAGATTTGCTACTATTGTTTTCATTTCCTGGAAACAACCCTGTTCAGGAATTTGAATGTGTACATTAACCACAGGGTAGAACAGAGTGCAAGAACAACCAGGATCTAATAAAAATTTATGCAGTTCCTCTGTATAAGTTTTACTTGATATTTTCTCCTCCTCCTCCTCTTTATAACGCATCCTTTGAAAGCAATCCATTTCCTCTTCTTGGTTCATTGTAATTAATCTGGAAGTTTTCTGTTAAACATAGAAATTACTTTATGATATGTCATACTTAGCTCAAGATTGATTATTTATTTATTTATTTATTTATTTATTTATTTATTTATTTATTTATTTATTTATTTATTTATTTATTTATTTATTTGTGTGTTGTATTTATATACCGCTCACTCCAAACAGATGGGGCAAATTCACTTAACAAATGTTTTACTTAACAACTAGTGTTGGGCGAACCAAACTTGCATAGTTCCAAACTTTACGTTGTTCAGCATGCCGAACCCGAACCTTTTTAAAAGTCCATGTTCAGGTTTGGCATTCGCTCGAACACTGCGGTGGGCGGGAAGAAGAGGTGGGGAGGGCTCTGACTCAGCGAAACTGGCTGAGGAACTCTGGGAGTTGAAGTCCACAAAGTCTTAAAGTGAGGTTGGCTGGCTGAGGAACTCTGGGAATTGAAGTCCACAAAGTCTAAAAGTGAGGTTGGCTGGCTGAGGAACTCTGGGAATTGAAGTCCACCTCGGCGCTCTTTGAAAAGGGGAGGGGGGGCAGCAGGCAGAGGAAAATCCCCCCCACTCTCCCAGCCTCCGTACCGCTGCCTGGCTGTCATCTTCTGAGAAGAGGAGGAGGAGCTGGGCGCCAGTGGCGGTGGAGGAAGGTGTGTGGTGTGTGTGGGAGAGAGACCACTCAGGGAAGGAAGGCTGGCAGGCGACGGGCATCGTCCCCCCCTTTTTTTTCACCTGCTGCGTGCCTTCCTCCATCGCTCCTCGCTGGGGAAAGGGGGAGGAGAATGCCGGGAGGACCCATCAACTTGCTTGGCGATGTGGCCGATTCCATTGGGAGGAGGAGGAGGCGCTACTCCGGCTTTGGGTCCATTGTGAGATTTCCCACCTCCTTTTGCTTTTGTTTTTATGGAAAAGGCACAGCTGTGGTGTCTGAGCCTTTTCCATAAAAATAAAAGGAGATAGGTGGCTGTGGAATCCCCTGGGCAATGGGTGCAACAGGGGGGAGAGCCGCGCCGCTTCCGAGCCCAAAATTTCCCCGCCTCAGGAATGGCGCTGCAAGCAAAAGGAGGTGGGGAATCCCACAATGGGATTCCAGGGGCGGGGCTTTGACATCACAGAGACTCCTTCCTGGCCCGTGGCTTTATTTCTGGAAGACGGGAGGGCGGGGCCAGAAGTGTTTGGGTTCGGGTTCAGGTTCGGCGAACTTACCCAAACTCCGCTGCCAAGTTCAGATAAGTTAGCCAAACCTGAACTTCGTTGGGTTCGCCCAACACTATTAACAACATAAATTTTGGGCTCAGCTGTGGTCATAAATTGAGGATAAGAATATTACAGCTAAGAAGTAGACTTAATGAAAAGTCATGAATATATATACCCATTTTAATTAGCTTGTATTTTTCATTTTGAGGTTTAAATTTGCAGCTTGCAGTTGGCTTTAAGTTCACACTGTGTTCCTTTTAAAAACAGGGCATATGCTTCATAAGAACTAGTCGCCCAGAAAATGCTGTAATTTATGACAGTGGTGAAGACTTTCAAGTTGGCCAAGCCAAGGTGAGTGATTTCAAAAGTCGCTGAAATAAGTTAACTACAGGAATATCATAATTGTGTCTCTGCAACAAATGATCTAAAGATAAAATATATCTGATTTCAGTTGAAATGTCTTTCTTGCTAGGTGGTAAGCAAGAGTAAGGACGACCAGGTTACTATCATTGGGGCAGGAGTGACTCTGCATGAAGCAATAGCTGCAGCTGAACAACTTAAAAAAGGTGAACTATCTTGGAAACTTTTGAATGTTTACACTTCATATTAAATGAAGAAAAAAGCTAATAAGAGTTGAAATTTTTAAAAGGACAAGAGGTGATGGATAGACATAGAATACTTTTTGATATGGTGGTTATACTAATAAGTGTTAGAAAAAAGAAGTAGAAAATAGAAATTGGGATAATATATCATGATTACTATCTATACTGCCCCTACTCTCCCTGCCTTCCGTAAACTCCTTAAAACCCACCTTTGTCGTCAGGCATGGGGGAACTGAAACACCTCCCCCGGGCATGTACAATTTATGCATGGTATGTTTGTGTGTGTGTTTGTTAGAAAAATGGGGTTCTTTTTAAAATATTTTAAAGTTATTTGGATTTGGTATGAATTGTTGTGTCTTGTTGTGAGCCGCCCCGAGTCTGTGGAGAGGAGCAGCATACAAATCTAAATAATAAATAATAAATAAATATACACAAATGTTAGAAGTTGAAAAAGTATGACTATGTATATTTAAATGGTAATATCACTATAAGAATCATGTACAAAATGTATTGACTTAGATAACATACATTTGTGTATACAATTATTAAAAACAACAACAAAGAGTTATAAAATATGACTGCTATATGGACTGCAGTGCAAGAGAATAGCAAGGTGTAAAACTTTTTATGACTTTGCTCCTAACTAGTTATTATCCGGCATTTTTGAAGCCAGCTCTAAAATAAAAAGGGAAACAGGAAGTTGTCCCGGTGTGATGCAATTATTAGTGTTGATCTTGGAATCTGGATAACTACTTCAGATTCCTCCTTATAGCTATTTATAGACCTTGTGTAGCAATAAAAGTCCCCAAGTTTTAACTATTAGTAGTAGAATGGATTTGTGTAATGTCATCCTTTTCCTTCTATTTTATGAAAGTTTGCTTTATAGCACACTATGATTGAACTAATATTATATAAGCATATTTCCTTTTAAAATCCATTTGTAAATGGTAAAAAAAATTGTTTCAAATTTAGGCCATCATACTTAGCATGGTGGCAGATTGTATTAATGCTTCACCTACCACTTCATTTGTGACTAAAAACATGAAAAAAGTATACATGTATACAAACCTATAAAAACACATGATATGCAAGTTAGATCAGAATTGTTGAACCTGTATGATATCATACTGGGAAGTTTGAATGAGTGAGTCCTCATTGTTCCATTTATATACAAAGACAATACTTTCAATCTGCACCAGTAAAAAAGGAAAATAAAGACACATGTACCAGGTACAATTGTATCCTTCTTGCAGACAACTTGTTTTAAGAGCAAGATATTGGGCTCACCATAGAAGAAAGGGGCAATAATGTAAGCATGTTTAACATTTGTCAACATTGAAAAATCTATGTCACTATCCAAATTAAATGAGATGGCAAACTACAGTATTTGGAAAGCAAAAAAAAAGTTTTTAAAACCAAGTCAATACAGTACATGAATCCATAATGCATGACACTAATAAAGTTGGTGTTTTGTCATCTCCCAAATGCTATGTGGAAAAGCTTTGTTTTTGCTACTTGTGGAAGATCGTTAGGATTGGTGCTGACCTGACTTTATGAAGAAGCTGTTATATAACATGGAGGCTCCAGTAGAAAACTACAACCCCGCCTCAAGCACAGTGCTTGAAATGGCTGATTAAATTGGGACTTTCGCATCTCTGAGTTTATATCGTATAATTCCTGGACAAACATGAAAGTTGGAGAGATGTGAGAATTGGGAGATACGAATGTCCTCTTTCAAAAGATTGAAGAAACACAGATCCAATTTATATATTTGAAAGATAATAGAAGTATAAGTACATATAATATTATTTGGGTATTCAGTACTTACCTCAGATCTGATAATGTGTTAAATACATTTGTGTTTGAATGCTTGCATTTTTTGAGGGGAAAAAATTAAGTTTCCTGATTTGCAGTTTGGGAGAGACATGTTGTACTACATGAAAATACTACATGTATTTTTATTCCTCATTTACAGAGAGACTTTTTGTCAGATTGATCGACCTATTCACTGTAAAACCTCTGGATTCAGAAACCATACTTAAAAATGCAAGAGAAACAAAAGGCAGGATTATCACAGTGGAGGACCATTACCCTGAAGGTAGGCTGGGATATGAAAAAAGGAGCACCTTCACTCTTCGATTGCATTGTATAATGAATGTTTAGTCCCTCTTCTACCATTCGGCAACAAGACTGCCTCAGACAGAAGAGGCTGTTTTCCTTAAAGGAAAGACCACCGAATATAGGTAGTCCTCGACTTATGACGACAGTTAAAATACTTCCCAGTATCCTGTAGTTAGTCCTCGACTTACGATGACAGTTGAACTGTTCTGTTGCTAACTGAAACATTTATAAAGTGGGTTTTGCCCCATTTTACAACCTTTCTTGCCACAATTGTTAAGTGAATTGCCTGCAGTTGTTACATTAGATAGATAGAATTCTTTATTGGCCAAGTGTGATTGGACACACAAGGAATTTGTCTTTGGTGCATATGATCTCAGTGTACATAAAAGAAAATATATATTTGTCAAGAATCATGAGGTACAACACAATGATTGTCATAGGCGTCAAACAAGCAATGAGGAAACAATATTAATAAAAATCTTAAGGATACAAGCAGCAAGTTACAGTCATAAGTGGGAGGAAATGGGTGATAGGAATGATGAGAAGAAAACAGTAGTAATTGTAGTGCAGACTAAATAAATAGTTTGACAGTGTTGAGGGAATTATTTGCTTAGCAGAGTGATGGCATTCGGGAAAAAACTGTTCTTGTGTTTCGTTGTCTTGGTGTGCAGTGCTCTGTAACAACACTTTGAGGGTAGGAATTGAAACAGTTTGTGTCCAGGATGCAAGGGGGCAGTAAATATTTTCACAAGCCCTCTTATTGACTCGGCTACATACTTAGTAGCATGGTTATTAAATAAATCTGGCTTCCCCGTTGAGTTTGCTGGTCAGGAGTTCGCAAAAGGTGATCACGTGACCCCAGGACACTGCAATCATCATAAATATAAGTCAGTTGCCAAGCATCTGAAGTTTGATCATGTGACCCTGGGGGAGGGGGATGCTGCAAGAGTGGCAAGTGTGAAAAGTGGTCATGAGTCACTTTTTTCCAGTGCTATTGTAACTTTGTATTTATTTATTTTATTTATTCATTTGTCCAATACACAAATACATAGGAAGAAAAATAGTCATGTAGTAATATATATAAGGGTAAAGTGAACTTAGAGGAGAGGATATATGAAAGAAAGAAAATATATATGATAAGTGAGAGAAAGGAAAGACAATTGGACAGGGGACGAAAGGCACACCAGTGCACTTATGTACGCCCCTTACTGGCCTCTTAGGAGCCTGGAGAGGTCAATCGTGGAGAGTCTAAGGGAGAAATGTTGGGGGTTAGGGGTTGACACAATTGAGTCCGGCAATGAGTTCCACGCTTCGATAACTCGATTGTTGAAATCATATTTTTTGCAGTCAAGTTTGAAGCGGTTCGTATTAAGTTTGAATCTGTTGCGTGTTCTTGTGTTGTTGTGGTTGAAGCTGAAGTAGTCATTGACCGGTAGGACGTTGCAGCATATGATCTTGTGGGCAATACTCAAATCGTGTTTTAGGCGCCGTAGTTCTAGGCTTTCTAGGCCCAGGATTGTTAGTCTATTTTCATAGGATATTCTGTTTCGAGTGGAGGAGTGAAGGGCTCTTCTGGCGAAATATCTTTGGACATTTTCAAGGGTGTTGATGTCCGAGATGTGGTATGGGTTCCAGACAGATGAGCAGTAGTCTAGGATGGGTCTGGCAAAAGTTTTGTAGGTTTGTTTACTAAACAAATTAGTATAAGTTGAGAAGTACCTATACTTATTCACATCCGTGGCTCTTGCTTCAAGCTTAGTTCCACTGCCCAACCATCCTCTTGTTTTAAAAACTTTTAAAGGAAAGGTCTCCTACGAAAGCAGCAATTTCTAATAACTGTTTAATTGCTTACTAAGCCGACGCGCTTCACTTACCATCTTCTCTACAATCCCATTCTTTAGGTGGCATTGGGGAAGCTGTGTCCGCTGCTCTGATTGGCGAACCAGGGATTTCGGTCCGTCGCTTGGCTGTCTCTCGTGTGCCAAGAAGCGGGAAGCCGCACGAATTGCTCAAGTTGTTTGGCATCGATAAGGATGCCATCATGCAGGCAGTGAAGTCGGTGGTTTCCAAGTCAAGGAATGCTGAGTAATTTCAACCTGTAATGCGCTGCTGTTATCATGATTGGATCTTTATTTGGCAGAATTTTTTTTTTATAGAGCACTGTAACATTTGAGTACATGTTTAAAACCGTATGCAAACAATTCTAATAAAACTAAACGTTTTCCTGAAAAAGTTGTCTGATTGTATTAGAATGCTGGGATTGTTTGGAAACCTGCAGGTCTAGCATAAAATGGGAAACCTCCTCCTAGAACACGGGTGTCAAACTTGCGGTGTCACGTTGCTGTCATGTGACATTTTGTGATGTTTTTCCCCTTTACAAAGCTGAGCGGGCAAGGCCTGCACATGATTATCTCAGGGACCGCATTCTGCTGCACGAATCCCAGCGACCCAGTTAGGTCCCACAGAGTGGGTCTTCTCCGGGTCCCGTCAACTACACAATGTCACTTGGCGGGACCCAGGGGAAGAGCCTTCTCTGTGGCGGCCCGGGCCCTCTGGAACCAACTCCCCCCGGAGATTAGAATTGCCCCCACCCTCCTTGCCTTTCGTAAGCTGCTTAAAACCCACCTCTGCCGCCAGGCATGGGGGAATTGAGATATTCTTTCCCCCTAGGCCTTTACAATTTTATGCATGGTATATCTGTATGTATGTTTGGTTTGTATAATAATGGGTTTTTAACTGTTTTTAGTATTGGATTATTATTATATGCTGTTTTATTACTGTTGTTAGCTGCCCCGAGTCTGCGGAGAGGGGCGGCATACAAATCCAATAAATAAATAAAAATAAAATAAATGGTGAATCAGGCCACAGGCCTCCAGTTTGACCCTCCTGTCCTAGACTATCAAATTGCCATACTTAAACGGTATTGTCCAATACATTGAAATGCTTTATAAATCTTCTCACGTTCAAAGTTGGTGATCTTTGGAACTCTATTTAGTGAGTTTCATAAAAAGAACTAAACATATGGTTTTCTGGCTGATCACTGTTGTTAAACTGCTGCTCTTTTCAGCCTTATTGTGAAGATGGCCTGTTTCCCAATCTACCCAGATAAACTACTTCTTGCAAGTCTTGCCTGCTTAACAGCAGGGTTGTCTAATTCAGTGTTTCCCAACCTTGGCCACTTGAAGAGAGTGGCCAGTGGAATGCGGGAGGGCATTTTTACCCTCCCCCTGCTCCAGGGAAGCCTTTGGAGCCTGGGGAGGGTGAAACAGGAGGCTACTGGGCCCAATAGAAATTGGGAAGCAGGCCTTTTCTGGCCTCCAGAGGGCATTTGGGGGGGCGGGGGAAGCTGTTTTTGCCCTCCCCAGGCATTGAATTATGGGTGTGAGCACTTGTGCATCCACAATAGCATGCACACATGCTCTTTTGGCACCTGAGGGAAAACGGGTTTGGCATCACTCCACTAGGTCGTAATGGGAGAGTTCTGCAAAACAGATCAGGCCGGCGCTGGCAAAATGCGGGGCGTGGATCTGCCCCCCTCGCCCGGCAGGCTGGCACAGGGACCCAAAACCAGAAAAACCTTCACCGGCCTTTTGTCGCTCCCTGCCCCCAACTCCATCACCCGGCTCTGTTGTTTTAGGGTGCACGGCCATGCAGCCGCGCACCTTAGAGGGAACATTGGTCAATAATGCAGAAAAGTTTCATACAGCAACGTCTAGAAATCCACAGGACACCCATTGCTGCCTTAAGTAAATGTAAGCAATAAGAGAGGGAAGAGGAGGAAAAAGCCTAGTAGTGAACAATTAGTAGTATGGAATTCAATTCTACAAGTGCGGGAATTCAAAACATAGAATTAAATAATTAAATAAGTGTGCCAGGAATGATGGTATATATTGTGGTTGGCTCTGGCCAAGCTCCTGCCCCAAGGAATGTGGAGGTGGAGGTGGGGGAAACATCCACATGCCCCAGGCCTGTTTTGCTCCCGATAGAATCTCCCGACGAAGGCTCCTCTGACAAAGGAAGCGTGAGTATCAGGGAAGGGGGGAGTTTGGCAGACAGCCCAGGAGGAGATCAATCATCCTTATCATCCCTGGATTCTGAACGAGAACTTATGACAGACCCATGCATGCGTAGAGTGATGCATAGGAGAGAACAACTGAAGGATTATTACAGGAGATAAGTGAGGCCACCTGTGGTTGGGTGGGGCTGCTGTAATTAGTGCTACAGATAAAAAGAACACCATACTGTTTTAGCCTTGTGGAAGTTTAACTGATTCATAGTTCGTCAAGATGATGGTTTTGCTGTTTCCCTGTTCAAGACTGTATGTGGACTTTCTGGACTTTGGAATTTGGACTCAATTTCCCAGTTACTGGGTGAGAAATTGGATTGCATTTAACCAGTGCCTTATGTGTACCAGAAAATCCCCTTGACATTTAAAAAGGGTTTTTTTTTCTGCTTTTCTGTTGATAAAGACTTTTGGTTTTCCTTCTATCGTGTGGTGTGTGTCTTTCTGGACTAATTACCCTGTAATTGTGGCCGGTTGGGACATGCCGGCAGAACAGTATATTAATAAATTTAATAAATTCATAATAACCTCTTAAACTTGTGTGTTGCCCATCTTCCCCAACTCTGCTCTTGAAGTTGTTCATTGTGATTGCAAAAAGTACCCTCCCTATATTACACTATTACCATGCCCCTAGGTTTGCCTGATGGATTATGATAAATTCAATCCCTCAGGAATCAATGATTATTTAAATGCAAATGACACATAATATCATTCCAGCAGGAACAAACTGAACGTCATTGATCTGCCTGCATTGCTGCTTAGAATTTCAAAATGAAAAGATTTATTTTTCATGCATCACACTACACTATCAAGTTTTATTCTTGAATAAATCTCATTCAGCTAGTTTGACATGTCACAATAAGCCATGACATCCAACAAAGGACTGCCATCTTCGGTGCTACCAGTGTGCCTCCGAGGCCATTGCATCGTGTGTGCCTATCGGCGTGAGATTTGGTTACTGCGCATGCGCAGAAGTAAAAAATCGGGGGGGGGGGGGAATCACTGAAATCTCACTTTTCTGAGCGTCTTCACATGAGATTTCACTTGCTGCACATGCACAGAAGCCAAATCTCACACAGGGTTCACATGCATGTGCCAGGGACGTGCAGCTCTGTACACATACCAAAAATTGCTAGTGAAGTGTAGCGCCTGACCGTACCGGCAGCAGGCCATCAGTGATGATGTCATAATCAATAATGAATGGGTTCACAAACACTAAGTCAAATTTTACTTATCTCAAACTGTTTTATGTTTAGGTTTTAGAATATTTGAACCAAAGCAAGGGATGGTTTGTCCTCAGAAAATAAATAAATAAATAAAATATAATAATAATAAAAATAAAAATAAAAATAAATAAATAAATTATTTCTTTTGCCACAATGATTGTACTAATAAAGTAGAGGAATGTGGGAGCTACAATACACTTCCTCCTTAGAATGAGTAAATAGAAAAGTATTGATTTATATACAATATAATTGACATATGTATATTTACTCATATTCTGGCTATTTATAAAACCTCAGTTGCAGGATTATGCAAGACCATTTCTCAGACTCTATTAGTGTATGTAAAACATGCTTTCTTAAATCATTGAAGGAGCCATTTCCTCTGGAAAGTTTGTTCAACTGCTTCAAGAGTTTTCAACCAGATAACACTGCTTCTGGATAGGAAAATGAAGTGGTTGTGCATGTACACAGATAGGCAGTCAGCCTGTGAGAGGCACAAGTAGCCTTCATGTGTTAAGAAGGACACAACTGCTTTAATGCTTGTGAATTGCAAAGCATCTTTTTTTAATTTTATTTTTTTTACTATTTGCATATCAATAAACATTTTAAATTTATCTGTACTGCGTCATACATTTCAAAGGGTTATTTACATTTATTTCAAATGCTTTAAGAGCCTTATTTAATTCTTCTGCCAAAACTCTTAATAAAAGTGTTCTATGAAGTGTTAGTGCATTCATTTACAAATGTCACCCTCCCAATTGAATTAGCTTTATAATCTTCCTGGCATGAGATGACACAACTTCAAAAGCTTAAAAAAAATAGCTTAAGAATGATCTTAAAGTGAAAACTGAACTCCCTAGCTAGTTGGATTCATATTTTGTGGAGGAGGCAGGGAGTCATTGCTCACAGTCACCCATGCCCTCATCACCTCGAGGTTCGATTACTGCAACGCTGTCTACATGGGGCTACCTTTGAAAAGTGTTCGGAAACTTCAGATCGTGCAGAATGCGTCCGCGAGAGCCATGGTGGGGCTTCCTAGATTCGCCCACATTTCTACAACACTCCGCGGCCTGTACTGGCTGCCAATCGGTTTCCGGTCACAATTCAAAGTGTTGGTAATGACCTTTAAAGCCCTACATGGCATTGGACCAGAATACATCCGGAACTGCCTTCTACCGCACGAATCCCAGCGGCCAATAAGGTCCCACAGAGTTGACCTTCTCCGGGTTCTTTCGGCCAAACAATGTCGTTTGGCGGGCCCCAGGGGAAGAGCCTTCTCTGTGGCTGCCCCGGCCCTCTGGAATCAACTCCCCCCAGAGATTTGAATGGCCCCCACCCTCCTTGTCTTTCGCAAACTACTCAAGACCCACCTTTGTCGCCAGGCATGGGGGAGTTAGGATATTCCTTCCCCATGGCCATTACAAGTTATGTATGGTATGTTTGTATGTATATTTGGTTTTTATAATAAGGGTTTTTAGTTGTTTTATTAAATTGGATTGTTACATGTTGTTTTTTATCATTGTTGTTAGCCCCCCCGAGTCTGCGGAGAGGAGCAGCATACAAATCCAATAAATAATAAAATAATAATAATAAGAATAATGAGAATAATAATAATAATAATAATAAGAAGAAGAAGAAGACTTCAGGAGAACTTGAAAATTTCTATAAACAACCGTACGTGAAAATTGTGGTGATAAGTAAGATTTTCTTTCCTGTGATCTAATTCTAATCTTTGCATAGAGTATAACTTTTACCTGGATTAAATAACAAGAACTAGAGGTTAGACATAGAATGTAAAGCATTTTCATAGAATGAACTGTGATTAAAGGAATCTGCACTGATTATATTGATCCTTATGTAGAGTGAGCAGATTGTCCTATTATTCATTGTATAATTGTTGCAGGAGTTACAGAAGCCGCAAGAGGGAGACAAAGACAATGTTATATTTACAAGATTAGCATTTGAAAAATGGTTCCCTTTTTTTGTTTAAAAAGTCTGTGATTTCTCAGCAAATATATACATAAAAGATTATAATTTATATGGAGACCAGTTTCTCATCTTTTAAAGATGAAAAACATAAAATAATGGAAACATAGAAACATAGAAGACTGACGGCAGAAAAAGACCTCATGGTCCATCTAGTCTGCCTTTATACTATTTCCTGTATTTTATCTTAGGATGGATATGTTTATCCCAGGCATATTTAAATTCAGTTACTGTGGATTTACCAACCACGTCTGCTGGAAGTTTGTTCCAAGCATCTACTACTCTTTTAGTAAAAAGATGACCTTACAACTCTAGTAATCTAATCTAATCTAAAAACCATAGTCACAAAGTCACAAACTAAGCAATTCAAGGACAAGAGTTGGGGATAGATAAGTAACTTTATTGCAGTACCAGCATCTCTAATAATGATAAAAACAGCTTCTGAAGACTCTGAAAGTCTAGCTGTATTATATGCATTTGCCAATGTTTACATTCTGAGTTGATTTCTCCAGCCCTTTCCTTGTAAAGGAGTTCTTGAAGGCCATTTCCCTTTGGGCTGTTGTGGAGCTGTTGATGGCATCTGTGCTCTGTTTGGAGGGCCCAAGCTCTTCATTCCATCTTATCAGCTCCAGTCCTAGGATCTCAATCCTTTATCCCAGACATTTATATTGTTTACACATTGTTACACTGGTCACTGCGGTCATGAAACTCAACAGGATTTTTGCAGTGCTCTTGAGATTTCTGCCTTAGTTAAGCTTTTTGAACCCTGCATAACAAAAGCAAAGCAAAGAGGTATGACAAAGATTAGTTTTTATTATTTATTAATATACTGTTGCACAAATGCAGCAAAGATGAACATTTAGAGATGCATGTAATAATCATTTCACTTAGGTGGGGTTTGTGCTGCTTTAAACTGAGATTTGTATAGCCAGAAATTACGGAATAAATCTTGTTGGATTCAGTTCTGACTGCAATGATATAAAAAGAGTTGAGGCCTTGCAAAGAGTGCAGAGAAGAGCAACAAAGCTAGTAAAAGATCTGGAAATGAAATCCTATGATGAAGGTTAGGTATGTCTAGTGCAGTGATGGCAAACCTTTTTTGGTTTGTGTGCCAAAAGGCTGTGTGTGTGTATGCATGCACTAGCACACACACACGTGCCCACACCCATTCCCTCCTTCCTTGCATGTGCATCCCTTTGCACTGCCACTATAAATGTGCACAACACCCCCCGCCATCATGCATGTGCACTGAAGCCTGGGTGAAAAAACGAGCAAACGGACAAACTGGAAGTTCATAAAAACAGAATTCCTGTTTGCCTGTTGTGTTGTTTTTTTGCACTATGGAGGCTTCAGGGATGCTTCATCCTTCATGGCATTGGACCAGAATATCTCCGGGACCGCCTTCTGCCGCATGAATCCCAGCGACCGGTTAGGTCCCACAGAGTTGGCCTTCTCCGGGTCCCGTCGACGAAACAATGTCATCTGGCGGGACCCAGGGGAAGAGCCCTCTCTGTGGTGGCCCCAACCCTCTGGAATCAATTCCCCCAGGAGATTAGGACTGCCCCCACCCTCCTTGCCTTTTGTAAACTCCTTAAAACCTACTTCTGTTGTCAGGCATGGGGAAATTGATTCTGCTTTATGTATGGTTTGTATGAGATGTATGATTGTTTTTTATATTAAGGGTTTTAAATTGTTTTAATGTATTGGATTTGTACTGTTTTTTTGTTGTGAGCCACTCCAAGTCTCCGGAGAGGGGCGGCATACAAATCTAATAAATAAATAAATAATAAATAAATTTTTAAAAAGCTCAAGAGGCAAATCAGAAGTCTATTTTTCCAAACTTCCAGTTTGCCCGCTGAGCCATTTTTCACACTCTGGGGCTTCCGAAAGCTTTCTTGAAGCCTCCAGAGGGCAAACCAGTCTTCCCCAAGGATGAAAATCAGCTGGACAGCATGCACATGTACACTGGAGCTGATATAGAGCAATGCCTCATGTGCCCTCCAATATCACATGCCACAGGTTTACCATCACTGCTCTAGCATATCAAAGAGAAGGATTATGGGGGAACGTGATAGCAGTCTCCCAGTTCTTGAGGGATTGTCAGAGCGGAAAAGGGGCCAATCTGTTTTCCAAAGCACTAGAGGGCAGGGCAAAAAATAATGGGTTGAAGATCATTAAAGAGAAATCCAACTTAGAACCAAGGAGAAATTTCCTAGTGGTGGCAGCAATTAATCAATGAAACAGCTTGCCTTCAGAGGTTGAAGGTGCTCCATCAGTGGAGGTTTTCAAGAGGCTGGACAACCATTTATCTGGAATGGTATATAGCAGTGATTGCGAACCTTTTCCCCCTCGGGTGCCATAATAGCACATGCGCGTGCTATTGTGCATGTGTGAGTGTCCACACCCATAATTCAGCGCAAGAGGAGGGCGAAAACAGCTCCCCCCCCAGAGGCCGGAAACAGCCTGTTTCTCAACTTCTGGTGTGCCCAGTAGGCTTGTGTTTTGCCCTTCCCAGGCTCCAAAGGCTTCCCTGGAGCTAGGGGAGGGTAAAAACGCCCACCCCCATCCCCACAGAACCTCTGTGAGAGCCAAAAATCATCTGGCGCTGACACACACATGCACATTGGAGCTGAGCTAGAGTAATGGCTCACATGCCAGCAGATATGACTCTGTGTGCGACATGTGGCACCCGTGCCATAGGTTTGCCATCACTGTTACATAGGGTGTGAGCAGGAGGGTGGATTAGGAACAGCGGACCCCAACTTTTCTGGCTTCACAGATTAGTGGTGGTGTGCAACGAAACTTCATGTACTTACCCATCACTTGCGCAGTCCAGTTCCCAACAGTCTGTGGGCTGGTCCTGGTCTGTGAACCTGGAGTTAGGAACCCCTGGGCTAGAAGACCTCTGAGGTCCCTTCCAACTTTATTAGTCTATGTTCTATGATTTTCACAAGCAACTAAGCATAAACCATGGTTTATAAACCAGTTTATAAAGAGTGGCCTTCTTTATAAATGAGGTAAATCCAATCCAAACAAGTCACATTTGGCTTAGACAAAATGGGGATCCCAGACAGTGAAGAACGTTTTGTCAACAAGACCTAAAAATTTGCACAGGGTTTCAAAAAGAAACAATAAAAAGAATTACCAGGCATTCTGATTCTTTGGATAAGAGGGATGAAATATTCCAGGATACTTCGAATACGTTGCCCTGGTAGAAAAGAAACAATAAGTCTGTTAGATAGATGAGTCTTTGCAGAACAGAGGCTCGACTTTTTAAAGTCAAGGGAACTTTTATTCTGGCATTTTCGGTAGCACTCCACCTCAGCTTAAATAGAACAGATTTCTAAAAGCGCCTTTTATAGTGTGGCTGTCAGACAGCCAACCAAACACAATGCTTTAACTTCCTACTCAAAAGACCTCTTGTGCTTAACCAATCAGACCTTCAACATCAGCCTTCCTGGCCAGTCATAAGTTGAGAACTTTGCATTTCTGGTGAGGTTATAAGTCGAGGATTTAACAAAATCCACTATCAGAAAAGTACCGAAGTAGGTAATTAATATAGCTGACCATTACAGTTTGAGTTATTGAAGAATTGCTTATTTTTGTCATAGTGACATCTTCAATTATGAATATAAGGCAGCTTGATATACTAGTGCACAAATTAATACAGATGAAACACTCACAAAGCCCAAAATATATTCCTGTTGTTTCTAGAGCTGCAAAGGTCATCAAGCCAATTCCAGTGGAAATTATCCAGTCTACAGAAAGAAAGAATGAGATTATATTTTGTTCTCTTTTTTCTCCATGTAAAATCAATAGATTGTAATGTTCACTTACCGTTATATTTATAATAGCAGACTAATAACATTCCAACAGCAAAACAAACAATGACAAAATGGAAGAATTCATCTGAAAAAAAGAAGAATTTAATTTAATGAAAGTAATTTGATATATTTCCATGAAAATAAAAATCTAATATTGGAAGTTATATGCAAACATACAGTGTGTGTGTTTGTATTGGTATATACATATGCATACACACACACACATCTAGATATATATGCATAAAATGAATATTTTCATAACTTAAACAGCAATTTCCCCCAGACTCAGTAATGAAAATAATTCCCCATGTACATTAAACAAAAAAGTTCTCAATATTACATGTTATGGGAGAAGGAAACATATTCCGTTTACACACTGGCAAGTAGCCTCACCTGTAAACTTATTAAAAATAGGATATTTGCTGATTAATTTGAGGGACTGCCTCTTCCTGGTTACAGGGATGGGCTGCAGGGTGTTCACAGGAAAGAACTTCTGTGCAGTTTGGAGAACCCCCAAATCCGACTCTTGGCTGGTCCAATCCACCCTGCCCTGCCCCACCCAAGGGTCCTTTTGGGTGCAGGTAAATGCAGGGTGGGCATGGAGCCTCAGTGAGAGCAAAAAACAGGCCTACTGGAAGTTCAGAAAAGCTAGAAATGGGCCTATTTCTGACCTCCAGAGGCTCTGGAGCATGTGGAGGCCATTTTTGCCCTTCCAGAAGCTGAAGGAAAGCCTCCAGAGCCTGGGGAGAGGAAAACACCTCCCCAACAGTGGTGCAGGAGGCTGCCCACGATGGTCATGCCCACCCAGCAACTGGGCAGAGAAGCCCTTGAAAAATTTTTGAAGCCCAGCCCTGCCTGGTTATATCAACCTACTCCATTAAATCTGGCAGAGTGGGCACATTGCATGTTCTACTGGCAAGGGACAAAACATTTGGAGGATCACAGGGGATGTGCCTTCTCTGTTGTGTCATCTGCCTTATGAAATATGCTTCCTGCCCCACAATTACATTGGCCCCATCCTTTCTGATATTCTGAATGGTCCTCAATACCTGTTCATGTCATCAGATTTGGTCTCTTGTTGAGGTAGCCATTTTTATTATGGTACTCTGGTTGTCTAGGACTTGTATGTTTAATTTTCTATGATGTTTATTGACATGGATTTCTACATCTGTGGTTATTAACATTGTTCTTTTTATCTCATTGCTGTGTGTTGTACAGAGTGTTTAGTGGGACTGGCAGCTATATAAAAGTTTATTACTAAAATAAATAAATAAAATTTGCTAAAAGTTTTCAGGTTAAAAAACCTAATTATGGTTATTTAGTTAGAGAAAAAAGCATATTTACATGGATATCATTTGCACCTTATCTGTGTTAATGTTGCGTATAGGGAAAATACAAGATATGAAGGTGCTTTTTTTATTCAGTTAGTTATGCCAGTCTAGAATAGAAATCTAAACATCTGGGCTTAAGCCTTGTCTCACAGAGAGAAGAATTTGTGATTTAAATTTGTGATCAGTTATATTCTTACCATCTTTCCGAATCCTTGGAATCCACCATCTTGTGTGTGGGACTGTGTGACAGACACCATCGTCACACACTGTGGGAAATGAAATTTGAATTAAAATGTATGGTTTGGCAAGCCTCCCCCCACCCAAACCCCTTTAACTCAGTTAAGGCACTGAAGTTGACAAATATCTGTTTACCCTCAAGCATTGGATAGGGACAATGTGCTACCCATTTCATTAAAGATGCTGCTTTTATCAAGCAGGCTCAACTCCTTAGACCTCTGATGGAGAACCTATGGCACAGGCGACATACAGCATCCTCTCTGTGGGCATGGAAGCTGTTGCCCCAATTTAGCTCCACCACACATGTGCATGCCCATGTGCCTCCCGCCAACCAGTTGGTTGGGTCTCTGTTGTGCATGCACAGGGGGATGCCATATGTGCAGGGGGGTTCAGGCATGCACGCATTCATGTCCACACATGCTTTGGGCACTCATTCTGGGAAAGGGTAGCCATCACTGCCTTGGACTTTCTCATATGAGGAGAACAACTATGGTTGGGAATTATTTTAGAATTTCAGACCCCAGTGAAGTTAAGGCAGTATGAGCTTTTATAGTGGCCTCTATCAATTAATAATAATAATAATAATAATAATAATAATAATAATAATAATAATAATAATTTATTAGATTTGTATGCCGCCCCTCTCCAAAGACTCGGGGCGGCTCACAACAACAATAAAAACAATGTTACAGTGGAACAAATCTAATATTACTATGTGCAGATTCTTTCTCTTCCTATAAACCAGGAGGGGGCATAGTTCTCTCCTGACTAACTGGATGAATAGCATTAAGAACAAACTTCTATAGTCCCTATGCCTGCACAAAGAAGTGAAATCAAAAATTTGTCCCATCAACAGTCGGGGTCCCCAAACTTAGGAACTTTAAGACTTGTGGACTTCATTTCCCAGAATTCTTCTGTCATCTATGCTGGGAATTGAAGTCCACAAGTCTTAAAATTCCCAAGTTTGAAGATCTCTGCATCAACTGTTCTTTCAAAAGAGCCAGTATTTGAGATACACACGATATTTTTGTTTTTTCAAAAATGATGTCCCTTCTGATGAGAAATCACCACCCAAGGGTGCTTAGGTTGTCATAGCTTAGACAAATAATTAACGTATGATACAAATAAAAAATACTTATTGTTCAGAAGAAAACATATAGAATTTTAAACTATATTTACCAACTGCAGGTGTTCCTTCTGTCCTTGATATTTCTGATAAACAACAAGTTTGCATTTTTAAAAGGCATTTCATTTGAAAAGGAATTCATTTATGCATTATATCATGTTTATTACAATAGAGCCAAGGAGCGGAAAATGTAGTTCTCCCAGCTGACTTGAGATATTTGAAGTAAGACCATACGTAGTTTTGTTTGCATAAGCAAGAAATAAAAAAAGATTTTGAGAAATTGCTGAAGGTCTGCAACAGATCAAGAGGGATTCCTATTATTATTAGAGATCATATTGCTATTCTATTTCTAGTTGTGTTCTATTTGCTGTTTTCTTAAATATTTAATATTTAATATTCACTGTAATTACTGAATTCTAAATGCCATTATAACATTAAACAAAAACCTTAGGCTAACCAGAAGTCTTGTGCTGGATTGTCATAAACTTTATTAACTTCGATAAATATTCTCTCTTAAGCTCAGAACCTTTAGTTTTAAATGTATGACTACTTAGAGTTCAATAATCTAGGCTTTTCCTTAAAAAAAACCCCTGGTTTGAACCCACATATTCTGAATTGTGTAGAATATGTGTGGGCCAAGAATGCATGGATTATATGCAATAGAAAGTTTTTACAGCTACAAAGATTTGATGATTTTGAGGTTACCACTTTTTGTATCACTTTTCACTTTCATATCACTTTTCTTGTTTATCACCCTGTTGTGACTGTAATTCATTGACTTTGTTGCAGTGACTACTAGCAGATTCACACCAGACCAACAATAAAGCAGAAAACAATACACAAATCAAGGAATTACCAAGGAGAAAACCACACACCAATTAACACTGGCAGGGCAAGTTACTGAATATAAATAGAAAGCAAACCCCACCCTCATTAGCACCAACAATGTTATCTAATCTGATAATGAAATGTCAGCAACCAAGCAACTAACCTCACCATACACCAAGAACTCTACCACAAGGATCAACCACAGACTTGGAAAATATATATTAAATAGCTTAACTTAAAACAACATTAATGAATGTAATTTAATTAATAATTGTAGTCCAGTACTTTTAGAAGGTTGGGGCAAAATTGCATTAAGCATCTTTCCACAGCCGCATCGCTGCAAGAGATTCAATGCTGAACCTTTGAGCTTTGCTGGCTGCTCCAGCTTGTTTTGCTATTTGCTTATTGCACAGACAGAGGGAGCAGGAAACTAGGGAAACCAAGAAAATTCACTTCCAAATGCCTCCATTTGTTCTCTTGGTCTCTCAATATATCAACTGGGTCAGGAGGCGACAGGAGATGCATGAAAATTGGCAATGCCAAAGTGGTGGAGAGGAGGAAAAAGGATTGGGCGTTACTTTTCTCCTCCCCTTTCCATTCAATCATGTCTGGTTTTCAGGGTTCCTGCAGTTTTCTTGGCAAGGTTTTTCAGAAGTGGTTTGTCATTGCCTCCTTCTTGGGGCTGAGTGAAAGTGACTGGCCCAAGGTCACTCAGCTGGCTCTGTGCCCACCTTGGGACTAGATGCTTTAACCACTACACCGCTGATTCTCTACTCAGAAGCCCTCAGATTCTATAACATAAAGCAGAGCTTCTGATGTGAGCCTCGTACCTGCTTCAGAGTATGGAATAATTTCACCGGACAGATCTAAAACGACAAAAATATACAAAACCGACAAATTAATTCATGGTTGTTCAAAATTGTTCCAATTGTTCCAAAATTGTTCATGGTTGTTCAAAATTTAATACCAGTTCCAATGCTGGTATTAAAACATGGTGATTTTTTGAACAAGGAAAATTCAAGAAGTAGCAGAATGGGTATTTAAATAAATGAAGCTGCATTGTGAATCCTCCTTTATTACTGTTGTTTTACTCTTTGGTTTTCACGAATCTTCAAAAGGTGAGTCCTCTTGATCAGAGGTCCCCAACCTTTTTTGCACCAGGGACCGGCTTTAAGCTAGACCAGTTTTCCATGGCCCGGTGGGGGGGGGGAGCTAGCTGTCAGCGGCGCCGTAAAAGGGGCGATCAAGAGAGGAATGGGTGAATGAATGGACGGAGGGTGGGAAGGAAGGAAGGAAAGAGGGAAGGGACAGGAACAAAAGAAGGGTGCAAAGGAAGCAAGGAAAGGTGTGAAAGGGGAGAGTAAGAGAGGAAGGAGTGAAAGAAGGGAATGAGGGAGGAAAGAAGGGAGGAAGGAAAAGGAAAGCAAGAAATGGAGGGAGGAAAGGAAGGAAAGAAAGAAAGAAAGAAAGAAAGAAAGGGGGAAGGGACAGGAACAGAGGAAGGAAGCAAGGAAACTTATGAAAGGGGAGAGTAAGGGAAGAAGGTAGGAAGGAGAAAGAAAAGAAGAAATAGAGGAAGGGAAGGTAAAAGAGAGAAAGAAAAAGAGCAAGAAAGAAAGCAAGAAAGAGAAAGAAAGAAAGAAAGGCAACTTCAAAGAAAGGCTCACTGAGCATCTCTCACTCTCTCTCTTTCTATCCCTCTTTCTTTCTTTCTCTTCCTTTCTCTCTCTCCTCTTCCTTTATCTCCTCTCTCTCTCCCTCTCTCTTTCTCTCCCCCCTCTCTCCCCCTTTCCCTCTCTCCCTCTCTTGCTATCTCTCCCCCCTCTCCCTCTCTCTTTCTCCCTCTCCCTCTCTTTCTCTCTCTCCCCCCTCTCTCTTTCTCTCTCTCTCCCCCTCTTTCTCTCTCTTCTTCTCACTTTCTCTCTCTTGTTTTCTTTCTGTCTCTTTTGCTTTCTCTCTCTCTCACTCTTTCTTGTTTTCTTTCTCACACTCTTTCTCTCTCTTGTTCTCTCTCTTGCTATCTCTTTCTCTCCCCCCTTTCTCACTCTCTCTTTCTCACTTTCTCTCTATCTTGCTGTCTGTTGCTCTCACTCACTCTCGTTCTCTCTCCGTTCTTCTCAGCGATGACGCGCGCACGCCCTGCCCGCCTCACCTTTGCGAGAGCACTTTCGCCCCGGGCTCTCAGCAAGGGGGTTTGCAGGAGAGGCGGGGCCGGCGAAGGTGATATTGAATGTCGGGGGAGAACGGGTGGTTGCGCGCGCTCCCTATCCCCCTGCTAGCCCACTCGGAATATTCAAAATAAGAAAAGCCTTCGCCAGCAAAGGTTTTTCTTATTTTGAATATTCCGAGTGGGCTAGCAGGGAGATAGGGAGCGCGCGCAACCGCCCGTTCTCCCCCGACATTCAATATCACCTTCACCGGCCTCCGCTGAGGAAAGCCTTTGCCGGCATTTCCTCTCGGCGTCAAGGAGGCGCAGCGGCGGGTGGAGAGAGGGAAGGGGGGGCAGCGGCGTCCCTCCTGGCCTTGGCGGGCCGCCCAACCCTCCCCACCTCCTGCAAACGCGGCGGGCGGCGGGGGGAGAGCGAGGAGCCGGTTCCGGCGGGCGCGGGGCTTGGCTGGCTGGTGGGGGGAGCGCCGCTGGCGGTGCGGAAAGGCCGAGGGGGCCCTGGTGCCGCGGACCGGCTGAAAAGCCCCAACGGCCCGGGCCCGGTCCGCGGACCGGCGGTTGGGGACCTCTGCTCTTGATGACAAAGAAAAAAATATCTGGCCTGTTTTGCAGCAGAGGCGGAATAACGACACGGACACAGAGAGCTGGATTTAAACTGGGTCATTTTTATTAATTAAATTTGCATAATTTATTCATTAAATTAGCATAAATTTAACTAAAACCTAACTAGGACCCGCAGGGTCAAACAATTACTTCCGGGGCGGAAAATGACGCCAGAAAAACTTCCGGGGCAACATCTGGGCTTGCAAAAAAGATTTATCCCTCAGTAGGGCTACTGAGGGCCAGATTCCAGGAAGTGAAAGAGGGAATAGGGGTATGGAACATGCAGAAAAAATGGAAATTCTGGGACTTGATGAGCTTATGCAGGTGTCAGACTTTTCTGCCATTTTCAGAAAGTGTGTGTGTGTGTATGAGTGAGATAGAGGGGGTGGAATGTGTATGTACACTGCTCAAAAAAATAAAGGGAACACTCAAAAAACACATCCTAAATCTGGATGAATGAAATATTCTCATTGAATACTTTGTTCTATACAAAGTTGAATGTGCTGACAACATGTGAAATTGATTGTCAATCAGTGTTGCTTCCTAACTGGACAGTTTGATTTCACAGAAGTTTGATTTACTTGGGGTTATATTGTGTTGTTTAAGTGTTCCCTTTATTTTTTGAGCAGTATATATACAGATAGACCTTGACTTACAACTATTAATTTGTTATTTTATTTTATTTATTTTGATTTATAAGCCGCCCATCTCCTGATGGACTCAGGGTGGTGTACAACAATAAAACAACATACCAAAATTAAAACCCCAATATGAAAAAACATTTTAATATATTTAGTGACCATTCAGTTACAACCAGCTGAAAATGAAAACTGAAAAAGTGACATGCGCCTATTTTTCACGCTCATGACTGTTATAATATCCACATGGTCACATGATCAGGCAACTGGCATGGACTTATGACAGTTGTGCTGTTCTGTGATGAACATTTGTAAACTCCCCAACTTACTTCCGACAAGCAAGTAAAGGGTGGGAGAGCCAGATTTATTTAACGGTCACATGATTCACTTAATGTCTGCAGTGATTTACTTAACAACGGTTGTAAAATAACGACAACTCTATTAATAAACTCTATTAAAAAGTGCTATTGCTAACATGTTGTAAGCCGCCTTGAGTCTAAGGAGAAGGGCGTGAGAAGGGCATAAAAATCGAATGAATGAATGAGAGGGGCGGCATACAAATCTAAATAATAAATTAATAAATAAATAAATAAATAAAATGAATGAACAAACAAAACAAACAAATAAATAAATAACGGTTAATATCTCTCTATTGCTCTCTCTCTCTCTCCTTCCCTCCCTCCCTCTCTCTCTCTCAACAAAAGCAACTTCCTGAAAAGGAACAGCCTTTTTTTTTCTCGGGTTAATCACAGCAGGAAACCACCAGCCCACAATGTATTGCTCAAAATGGGACAGAATTGCTTATTCCATCTTCCCAGGCTTGTGGCTCGCGATTTTTGCTCTGGAGATGTAGGGGGTTCAGGCTCAGATTTAGATTTTAACTTAGACTTAAACTTAGACTCCAAATACTACTACTGAATAATTGCTGTCTTCCAACTGCAAGACTGTTTGTTAATGTGATACCATGAGGAAGGAAGTTTGTGTCACTTTTCTCTGTCCTTGTACAACCCCGTCCTCAGGGACAGGCAGGAAGAGAGATGAACATGAGTTTGAATGAGTCTGTTCTCTTCTACTTCTCCCCCCCCCTTTCCGAAATATTCTCTGCAATCTGTGAGCTAAGAATGCCCATTAGGTCCTGGAGGTCTCGATCATAGTAAACATAAACATATGGAACAGTTAAAATTTATTGTTGGAGGTTTTAAAAAAGAGACTGGGCAGCCATTTTGTATGGTATAGTATGAGGTCTCCTGCCTGAGCAAGGGGTTAGGATAGATGATCTCCAAGGACCCTACCAGCAATGTTATTCTGCATTTTACCTGGTTGTGGATTCTCTGTTAATGCCACCAAAGAACTGGCATCTTCACTTTCATCCTGTTTTTCTGCTTTTTTATTCTGTTTTGGTTTCCTGCCTTTGAAATGATGAAAAAAAAAATACATTTAAGAATTTACTTATCGTGAAGCAAGATGGAAGATATGCAGCTTTACATACCAGCAACAGCTGCTAGCAATAAACTTGACCAAAGGTTAACATTGCTCTGATTTCTTGCCAGTGATAGGCTACCAAAAAATGTTCTACTACAATGTGGGCTTATGCATTTTGTTTCAACATCTTTCAGTGCAAATTGGGTGTTCTGGGGTGGAGCTCCATTTTCGCTAACTCACTGTGTTTCCCCCCCCCCCCTCTATCCAGGCAGTAGCCTACCCCAGATTATCTGCTATATAAAGTGTATGTCTACGGAGAGGGACAGCCTACAAATTAAATAAATAAATAAATGTACACACACACACACACACACACACAAACACACACACAGCTATTCTAAAATTATACACATTCAACCTCATTTACTGTGATAGGAAAAATATACCCAGAGTCCAGAAGGGAAAAAAAAGACCCGACCGTACCAGTAGGAGCTCACTACTGTTTCTTGCTGAGGTTGCCAATTTTTTACAGGATTTCACATTTTGAATGACATAGGACTGTGATGGCGAATCTATGGTTAGGTTTAGGTTAGGTTTATTGGATTTATATGCCGCCCCTCTCCGCAAACTCGGGGCGGCTCACAACAATAATAAAAAACAGTACAGTACAGTACACAATACCAAATCCAATGCCCACCCATCCAGTTCCAATTTAAATTAATAATCTCATAAAAAGCAGTATATATAAAAAACAGGCACACAGTCAATCAATCAACAAAACAACATGGGCAAGGGGGAGGTGTTTTAGTTCCCCCATGCCTGACGGCAAAGGTGGGTCTTAAGGAGTTTACGAAAGGCAGGGAGGGTGGGGGCAATCCTAATCTCAGGGGGGAGCTGGTTCCAGAGGGTCGGGGCCCCCACAGAGAAGGCTCTTCCCCTGGGTCCCGCCAGACGACATTGTTTAGTCGACGGGACCCGGAGAAGGCCAACTCTGTGGGACCTAACCGGTCGCTGGGATTCGTGCGGCAGGAGGCGGTCCCGAAGATATTCTGGTCCGGTGCCATGAAGGGCTTTATAGGTCATAACCAACACTTTGAATTGTGACCGGAAACTGATCGGCAGCCAATGCAGACTGCGGAGTGTTGGAGTGATATGGGCATACTTGGAGAAGCCCATAATTGCTCTCGCAGCTGCATTCTGCACGATCTGAAGTTTCCGAACACTTTTCAAAGGTAGCCCCATGTAGAGAGCGTTACAGTAGTCGAGCTTCGAGGTGATGAGGGCATGAGTGACTGTGAGCAATGACTCCCGGTCCAAATAGGGCCGCAACTGGCGCACCAGGCGAACCTGGGCAAACGCCCCCCCTCGCCACAGCTGAAAGGTGTTTTTCTAATGTGAGCTGTGGATCGAGGAGGACGCCCAAGTTGCGGACCCTCTCTGAGGGGGTCAATAATTCCCCCCCCAGGGTAATGGATGGACAGATAGAATTGTCCTTGGGAGGCAAGACCCACAGCCACTCCGTCTTGTCTGGGTTGAGTTTGAGTTTGGCATGCATGCATGCCACAGGTGGCACACGGAGCCATATCTGAGGGGATGTGAGATGTTGCCCTATGTCAACTCCAGCATGCTGGCCAGCTGATTTTTAGATTTCATCCTCCCCAGGTTTCAGGAAAGCCTCTGGAGCCTGGGGATGGCAAAAACTGACTCAATTGGCCTACCAGAAGTTTGGAAACAAACTTCCAGTAGACCTGTTGGGCTTGTTTTTCACCATTCACAGGCTCCAGAAGTTTTGCTGAAGCCTGGGGAGGACAAAAAATGGCTCAACGGGCCTACCGGAAGTCTGGAAGCTTCCATGAGGCCTGTACACATGTGGTGGGGGGCAGCATGGGGGAGGGTTGCGTGCGCATGGACGGGCATTGAATTATGAATTAGGGCACACATATGCACGCTATCATGCACACCAACACTCTTTTGGCACTCAAGCAAAAAAAGCTTTGCCATCACTGACACAGAATATCCCTAAGAGGTGAGTGTGCACGGCCTTCCTCAGACCCTAGATGAGGAAAGCAATTTTTAAAATTTTAATAAGGAAATGGAATTCATGTGAATGTACTTTACCATTTTCTTCCTTTGTCACATTAAAATTGCACTTTTAGAGGGGTTAAGGGAATCAAGGCTTTGGGTCTTAGGCTGTACTTTTTTTTTCTCCTGAAGTTGTCTACAAAAATCAAAAGTCACTCTAGCCACTGGATAATTTTTAGAAATGGACACCAGTGTAATAAAGCCACAGGAAACACAGCCATTGGTTTCAGACATTTACTGTTGAACATCCACGGATTACTGACTTATACTGTACTTAGATTGGGCTGGGGTGGCTCCTAACTTACAGTGGTACCTCTACTTAAGAACACCTCTACTTCAGAACTTTTCTAGATAAGAACTGGGTGTTCAAGATTTTTTTTGCTTCTTCTTAAGAACCATTTTCTACTTAAGAACCCGAGCCCGGAAAAATTCCCCAGGAAATTTGAGAGCGGCATGAAGGCCCAGCCAGTTGCCTGCCATTCCCCCTTTAATCCCGGCCATCTGGGCTGCCAGAGGAGCCTTTCGGTGGCGCTTAAGGAGGCTTTGGCAGCCCAGAAAAAACAAGAGTGTTTTCCTTTCTCTGGGTACTTGGAGACGGAATAAACTACTTCACTGTGGTGACTCCCTCGCGCTGCCTCCCATACATCCAGCATGAGGTTGCTTCCTGGAGTGTCTGGGCGCGGAAAGGCAAAAGGGGGTGCTTCGCCCCAGCTGAATCAAATTCTGAGCTTTTATTTCTTTCCTAATGGGTTTGTGTTGTATCCTGTAATGGCTACCTTGTAACTCTGTAAATAGTTTGTTCCTCTTTCAGCGCTGTCTGAGCCCAAGCAGGAAGTCGGTCCTGATTGGCTCAGACGCGGCCGGCTCTAGCTTTGGCGGGAACCGCAAATATATAAAAGGAGCGGTTTCTCCAGGCAGAGTCAGTCGGTACTCGCTGAATTGTCACTTTACCTTGCTGAGCTGTCACTTGTTCTCTGAGCTGAATAAAAGTACCGATTGCTCAAACCCTGTCTCTGGGTCTACTTCAGTTTGCACGCATTATTTGCTTTTACATTGATTCCTATGGGAAAAATTGCTTCTACTTACCAGCTTTTCTACTTAAGAACCTGGTCACAGAACGAATTAAGTTCTTAAGTAGAGGTACCACTGTACCTTGCTGCCAGTTTGCTTCCTCCAATGCCACGTGGGCATGCCTCATGGGCACACACACGCTTTGCATGCCCACGCATGCTCAGTGTCAAAAAAAAAATATGCCCCCCCCAAAAAAAGATGGCGACCACAAGCACAGTGCCAATTACTCATCTTCTGCACACACTCAGAAGAAAAAAAATTGAAAAAAAAATTCAGAAAAAAAAATGGCAGCACCCACAGAACCAGTTCTGTGACATCATCGTGATGTCACCAGTGGGTCGATACCAGTTTAGGCGAAATGGTCCAAACCAGGAGGAACTCATGTCTGGACTGGACTGCAGATTTGTAATACTGCTGACATTCCTAAATACAAAAATATTTTTTTGTCTGTTTCATTCATTTACGTTGACCTGTCCATAGAGTGATTTACATCTAAATCAGAAATACATCTAAAACCAGAGTTCCCAATGGGGGCATCAAACTATTATCATATCAACCTGACTCAAACTATGGTTTAAAATAGCCTTCTTTTCCAAACGCTTCTGGAAGATAATGCCCAAACTAAATGAGTGTGTGCTTTTTGGAAGTGTTCATTTTAGCAAAACTTGATATATACTTGATGTCCACTATCTGTCCTGCCTACCTTTGTACGAATATTTGAAGAATGTGTGTAACTGCACCTGTGGATGATTAATTCCAAAACATAAACAGTTCTATGTGTTCCCAAACCAGTTTTTCATAATTCTGTACTTCAGCTGTTACCTTTCTGTTTTGGTTTTGGAGACAAAGCCACAGAATCTGAAGTATCCATTGTAGTGCTATAAAAAAAAGAAGAAAGATTACAAAACTTAAGCCCTTCAGTTCTTTTTTTCATTCTTCTTAACAGCAAAACAGGACAATAATCTTACATTTTATTTTTTATTTTTTAGGACCAAGAATTTTCTTGTGTTCTTTAGTGCTACATGAAGCTATTTTGAAACATTGATTAAAGTACATTTGGATTACGTGTGTTCTTACGTTAAGAATTAAAATATTTTGACTTCTTTTTTCTTATACTGATAGTCCTTGACTTACAACAGTTTATTTAGTGACCATTCAAAGTTACAACAACACTGAAAAAGTGAGTTATGACCATTTTTCATACTTATGACCATTGCAATAGCCTCATGATTCCGTGGCCAAAATTCAGATGCTTGGCAATTGACTCATATTTATGACAGTCGCAGTGTCCCGGGGTCATGTCATCAACTTTTGAGACTTTTTGACAACCAAAGTCAATGGGGAAGCCAGACCACTTAAAAACTGTGTTACTTATTTAACAGTGGCAGTGGTTCACTTTATAACTGTAGCATGAAAAATCAAAAAATTGAGCAAAATTCATTTAAATGTTTCACTTAGCAACAAAAAATATTGGGCTCAATTGTGGTCGTACGTCGAGGACTATCTGTGTAATTGCTTTTGTATGTAGAAAGTCAATGGGCTATCAAATGAAGACTTTATTGTTGTTAATTGTGAAGTTGTGTCTGACCCAACTCCATGGACAATGTCCCTGTTCTCTACAATCCCCTGGAGTCCATTTAAACTCACGCCTACTGCTTCAGTGACTCCATCCAGTAACCTCATTCTCAGTTGTCTCATTCTTCTTTTGCCCTCAATCTTTCCCAGCATTAGACTCTTCTCCAATGAGTCCTTCTCATTAGGAGGCCAAAGTATTTGAGTTTCATCTTCAGGATCTGGCCTTCCAAAGAGCAGTCAGGGTTGATCTCCTCTAGCGCTGACTGATTTGATCACCTTGCAGTCCAAGGGACTCACAGAAGTCTTCTTCAGCACTATAGCTCAAAGGCCTTGATACTTTGGCACTCAGCATTTCTTACAGTCCAAATTTCACAGCCATAAATTGCAATTGGGAAAACCATAGCCTTGACTATACACACTTTTGTTGGCAGGATGATGTCTCTGCTTTTTAATATGCTGTCTGGGTTTGCCATAGCTTTCTTCCCTGGGAGCAAGTGTCTTTTAATTTCTTGGCTGTAGTCCTCATCTGCGGTGACCTTGGAGCCCAGAAATCTGTCACTACCTCAATTTCTTCCCCATATATTTGCGAGAAATTGAGAGGGCCTGATGCCATGATCTTAGTTTCTTAATGTTGAGTTTCAAGCCAACTTTTGCACTCTCCTTCTTTGCCCTCATCAAGAGGCTCTTTAGTTCCTAAAGACTACTTATCTGGGAATAAGATCCAATTAAATGAAGAAAGTTTATATTGAGTGCAAATGTATTAGAATTATTTGAGCGTGTATGAACTGAAAATGCTTTTAGACATCCTTTGGACAGTCCCACAAAGGAAACCTGTTCATGAGATTGTCCATAACTAATGCAAAAGATTTTCCCCCAAATGAGCTACTTTCATCCTATCAAGTGGTTTATTTATTTAAAGGAAGTATTAATTATAGAAAATAAGCTGTGTGTGAATCTATTTAATTATAGATTAATTAATTTTCAAGTGGAAAACTCTGAGCATGAAGCAAAAACTTTTGGGGGAAAAAACCTGCAATAGCTGAATAAGCAAATTAACCAGTAATGCTATTGTGTAAATTCTCTTATGGAAATAACCTGTTGGCTTTGCTGTTTAAAGGCAAACTTGTAGACACTCTACGAAAGACATAGAGAGAGCTAGTGTTGGAGCTATAAGAAGTGGGTGTGTATCTTTCTGTGTCAGAGTATCAATCATAGAGCAAATATGGGGTGGGGTGGGTGGGGTGCAGCAAGTCACAACCAAGTTATGAATGTGAGATATGTTGTTCCAGGCCACCTGATTTTTAACTATGAGTCCCAAAGCATGACCTCTGACACAGGTCACGTGGAAGTGACTGTGGATTAGGACTGAAAGGAAAACAATAGTTACACTTTCTCCTTCCTGTCAAGATAAATGGTGGCCTTTAAAAAAATAATTTAATTAAACTGCAGTTTCCATTGCTTTGACCATTTATCTAGTAAAGCTAAATCATTTACCATATCATTCACCATATTCCTGATTAAGAAAAACAAAATTTCAGAATCAGGGCTTACTTAATAGTGTCAATATTCACCTTTGATCAGATGAATTTAGGCTTAGATCTTAGACATTTTTCCAGGGTGTATGAAGATGCTAATTTGTAAGGAAAGAACCAGAACATATTTGTAACAAACTGGGATCACTTTTATCTTTAAAAAATGTTATAGTACATTTGATTAATTTTTTTTAGTAGCTTTCTCTCTACTCCTGTGTTAGAGACTATCGCAAAGTATCAGAAATCAGTAGGAACAGCATTTTGTTGCAAACTTGGCATTCTCCAGATGTGCTGGAATTCAAGACTTCTATAGTGGGATTGGGCTGGAAGGACAGACCTTAACAGACCAATAACAAGAAAGAGAGGGAAGGCTGAAGTCTCAAGAGGTCTGATTACACAGTCAATTACACAGACTGATTACCCAGTCTGTTGGCTCCATCATGGTGATAACAAGAGATTTAGTTCGAAGTGAAAAAGTTCTGTCTCAGAGGTTAGTGTCTTAAGGTGTCTTATAGCAGAAAGCAGTCATTAGTGATGCAATATGAAATCTGCCCTATTTTTCTTATTTAAGGTCAGTTTGATTCTATGAGTTTGATTCTATGGGATTCTTTATACTGCTATTGGGGAATACCCAAAATAGTTCTTTTAACCTGCTGGAGATGCCTGCAGTGGAATCTGAATTGAAGTTCATGCATCAATTCTTGCAAAGAAATTATTTACCAACAATACCACTCTCCCCGATGCACTATGCCCTATGCAATAAGGATCACCTTAAGCTGAACATGATACCATATGTCTTATTCTTTGGTGTTTTTCCAACTTTCCTTCCTCCCTCCCTCCCTTCCTCCCTTCCTTCCTTCCTTCCACCTCCCTAATAAGGCTACTCTGGACAGTATACATTTTTGTTTCATTTCTAAGATCAGCAACATCATTTAGGTCTTCTCTGAATTTTACTCAATTAGTCTTGATTGAACCCATGAATCCAGACCTTGCATTTAATACATTTTCCATCTCATGTACTTTAGGAGATAGTGTGGGTATTGTGAGCAAGACCCAGATCAACACGTTAATCTGTTTCATAAAATATTGTTCACCATGTCTGGCTGAAGCTAAATATTGCCTCGCATCTAAACAAAAGTCTTTAGCACAACTAGCATATGGCAAATCAGGAACCACCTTTTAAAAATAATCAAACTGTCCACATTTTAAAAGTGATAACTCTTTCAAAAATGATAAATCTAATCATCTTTTAAATAATAAATCTGACTACCTTTTAAAAATGATAACTCTTTTTAAAAATGATTAATGTATCTTCAGGATTGGTGACAGGTAATAAATCCTGTTTTTGATTTACTGATACTTTTCCTAAGACATTGATGCAACATAATAAATTTTACTTTACTTTGTTGATAACTGCTAAATTTGTTGTTGCAATCCATCAGGAAAGAGAGGTGCATACAGTATATTTCTGGATCAGTGATATTTAAAAATGTGGAAAAATTTTGTCTGAAAAGAGGAACTAGCTTTCAAAACTAAGTGTAGCTTTCTCCAAAGTAGGCCAGTAATTGTATGAAATATTAACAAACTTTTTATAATATATTACAATTTATCAAATACTTTTCCAAATAAAAATATTGGATAAATACTTTTAATTGTTGTAGCTTCTTTGAGGGAACATTGTTTCCCTTTATGTTCCTTGTCCAGTATTTATCATTTTCTCTTTGAAATTCTATTGTTTGTTTGTTTTTAAAAAAGCAATTATCTTATTGAGAAAAAGAAGACTGACATGCAGAATCAAATAATGGTGTTGGGTTTATAATAAAATAAACACATCCTCATTAACCATATAACTTATGAAGACTTAATATACACCCAAGATTGATATTATATGAAAAGCACTGTAGTTCCATTTATTCCATGATGAATTATGTTTCAAGTTAATAGCAATAGCATTGAGAGTTATATACCACTTCATAATGCTTCACAGCCCTCTCTAAATGGTTTACAGAGTCAGCAGATTGCCCCCAACAATCTAGGTCCTCATTTTACCCACCTTGGAAGGATGGAAGGCTGAGTCAACCTTGAGCCTGGTGAGATTCCATCTGCCAAATTGCAGGCAGCCAGCAGTCAATAGACGTAGCCTGCAGTACTGCATTCTAACTACTGCGCCATTGCAACCAATAATAATAATGCTATAAATGTCAGTATTTTTAACCTAATGTGGTAACAGTTCTGTATTTATTTATGAGAAGTAGAGGCCTCCCTATTCCAGATAACTGGAATTTTATTTTATAAAAATAAAAAAATATTTTATTTTATTTTAAATAAATAAAATAAATAAATAAACTGGGGGAGGGAATAATACTAAGAAAATAAAAATAAATTTCCATGCATCCGGATAAACACACTACCATGGCAGAATCACAACTGATAAGGAATCCATAATATTAATAATAATAACAACAACAACAACAATAACAACAACAAACAAACAAACAAACAAACAAACAATATTATTATTATTATTATTATTATTATTATTATTATTATTATTATTTATTAGATTTGTATGCTGCCCCTCTCCTAATCCCAGATGTGGGAGAACAGCCAAGTTTTCTAAGACTTCTGGAACATCATCATCATGGAAACAAATGGTTCTCTGAGGAGATTTTATTCCACAGGACAAGAACCATGACAGAGAAGGCAAAGTGCTCTTCATTCCTGAAGGCCATAGAACCATGGCAGATAATTACTCCTTTCAGGTTATTAAGTTATCAATTGAAGACTATATAAATAGCTTAGAGTTGAACTGAGAAGTCCTTGGTGCTCTGTGAACCTGGTGGTTGGCTTGCAGACATTTTGCTACCAGATTAGCCAGCAATGAAGAGGTAACCAAATGTCTGCAAACAAACATTCATGGGTAGAAATTCATGATTAGTAAGGATAGGCCCTACATCAGTGACCTTTATTGGTTTACGTGCCACAAGGGTGTGGGGGGGGGGATGCTAGCATGCATGCACGTGACCACACCCCTTCCCTCCCCCCCACACATACACACATCCCCCCACGCTGCCCCCTGTGCATGCGCACAGGCCTTTCTGAAGTCTGGTAGGCAGTAGTGAGTTTATTATTATTTATTTATTTATTATTTAGATTTGTATGGTAGTTCCTACCATTGCTGACCAGAGTGCCGCACCAATAGGAACTCACTGATGATGATTTTTTTTCCTGGTGTCTCTGTGTCGAAAGAAGCCCTCCCGCCCGCCCTCATCTTAATGCCAACCTTTATTCTTCATCAAAAGCACAGGAGATTTCAGGAAAAAAATAGCTAAAAATTGCATTGTCATTGGGTTCCTACTGGTGTGGCACTCTGGATCATCCCAATAGGACCCCACCACTGCTGGTAGGTGAAAAAAAAATGCCCAAATGGGCAATCCGTTGACCAAACAATGTCGTCTGGTGGGGCCTAGGGGAAGAGCCTTCTGTGTGGCAGCCCCATCTCTCTGGAATCAACTCCCCCCAGAGATTCGAACTGCCCCCACCCTCCTCGCCTTTTGCCAGAGCCTCAAGACCTATCTATGTCGCCAGGCATGGGGTAACTAATGTATCTCCTTTTCTGACCATTAAAGTTATGAGTGAGTATGATTGTGTAGCATCAATTGTTTTTAAAATAATGGGTTTTAGTTACAGTTTTAATTATTAGATTTGTTCTGTATTGTTTTATTGTTGTTGTGAACCTCCCCGAGTTTTTGGAGAGGGGCGGCATACAAGTCTAATAAATTATTTATTAGTTATTATTAAACCGGAAATGCATTTTTCCAAACTTCCGGTTTGTCCGTTGGGCGATTTTTTTTGCCTACCCTGAAGTGTCCGAAGGACAAAATGGCCTTTCCCAAGGCTGAAAATCAGCTGGTCAGTGCACGCATGCGCCCTGGAGCTGAAACATGGGAAATTCTCACATGCTTTCCCATATGGCTCCATGTGCCACCTGTGAAATACATGCCATAGTTTGGCTATCATGGTCCTGTTGGTTTACTCTCTGGCAGCTAATTGAGAAAGCTGAGTACTATTGCTAGCCCCTTATAGGTAACTAGTTTCTTAATTTAATTAACTACATATCAGGATCCCAAGGCTACAAAATGCTTTTATCAACTAGTGATCTATTTATTTGCTGGGCAGGGGAGTGATCTCACCAGGAGACTATGAGTTCTAGACCTATGTTAGACAAAGCTGTCTGGGTGATTTTGACCCAGATACTCTCTCTCCACTCTGGGAAGAAGGCCAAGGGCAAACCACTTCCTTACAATCTTGCCAAGAAAATGGCAAAGACTTGTCTACAGTGACTGACAGGCATGCCCACCCCACAACCCCCAATAAATTTATTTCTCCTACCTTTTCCCCTCTTATTCTCAGTTTAATTTAATTGATTTGGCTTTAATTTTTGGCTATAATCCAGTTTGGGTTGACCAGAAAATGTATAATAAGAAAATGTCTAATAAGGAAATAGAAATGAGACAAATCATAGGTTCTAGAATGCCACCTTCACTTTTGCTTTGAAATGGTTACTACCTCCTAAGGATTTGGCACTCATCTACCTCGCAGATTTATACCACTTTGGCTTTGACTGGCTGTGATTGCAATTTCATAAACAGTAGCCTAAGCAAGAGGTTGGACTAGTCTAGAAGACCTCCAAGGTCCCTTCCATAATATAATAACAGTTTCCTTAATCATTGGTCACAGTAAAACATTCGTTACTTAAATATGATACACTAAATAACATTTAGACACAGTAAATGTACTATGTAATATGCTGCATTCATGGATACCAAGTGTATCGGTAGTATTTGAAACGGATGTCCAAGTGCCGCCTCTATGTAGGTTGAGGCAGGCAGAATTCCCTTGGGTACTATTTGTTGGGGGTTAAGGGAAAGGGAAGGTTTTGTCTTCTCTTTCTGCTCAAGATCCCCATGTACAATTGGTGGGCCACTGTGTGACACAGAATGCTAGACTCGATGAGCTTTGGCCTGATTCAGCATGGCTCTTCTTATGTTCTTATGCTACTTCATATTATCCATAATTTATATGTTAAAATGGCTAGGTTCACACAACATACTAAACCAAAAGCAAATAAATGTGGCACATGAATCTGGCCACTGTGTTTGATTATTTCTGGAATCCTTGAAAATGTATCTTTGTGCGGGGAGTCAAAACGAGATTTTAAAAAAAGCAGAACTACAGGTCTTACTGATTCAAAACAATTAACTTTAAATAGCTTTAAATACTGATAAAATATGGAACATGGAGGCTTGCCAGATACGCTGTTGCCCCTTATGTAGACTGTGAAAAATCAGCACAAGAGATTTCCATTATACCTTAGTTTCTTTCCCTGAGATCAAACCAGATGAGTTTGGAACTTTTCTTAATTTTACATGAGACACATAACAGAAGAAGACATTAACCAGACCATCTTTACTGAAGGCAAAGGTAGATACAGTAGCATAGTATTTAACAAGGAGAACCAAAAGCTTTAATCAAGTTAGATAGATCTCAAAAGAAATCACTTACCAACTTAGGCTAGCATCAGGGGATCATTCAAAGGTCCAGAGCCAATAAAAGTTTGTTTAAAATAGTAACACAGAAGGCTAATAAACTCCCAGAAGACACATCCCTTAAACAAATCTTTCTGGTCTGATTAGTTATACTCCTCTTCCTGCTGTAGTCTATTTGAGCGGATTTAGTTATTACTCATAGGTTTTGTTACAAATGCAAAAGCTGTATGCTAATAGGTTCATGTTAATTTTATTTAAATTTAACTGTTGCATAATAAGGTGGTGTTACAGTGGTGTAATGTGATCCTTTCCTGCTTATGTGAAATGTTGCTCCAGAACAGAATAATGTGATACCAAGTACCTGAAATTCTGGGAAATTTTTAAACATCTTCTGATTGAGAACCTCAAATCTTTCTGATTCTTCCAATGGCCAAAATTTCAGGTACCAAGAATATGTTTTCCATCTGCTTAAAATTATCCTCAGGCCAAATGACTATAAAACAGGGGTGGGAAACTGTGGCCATTTTATAACTTGTGGACTTCAACTCCCAGAATTCCTGAGCCAAGTCCATTAGTCATAAAGGGCCATAGTTCCCCACTTCTGATATAGAACATTTAAAAGTGTATTTATTTTCTTTTATTCTATTCTGATGGTATTCAGATATCATTTTTGTGAACAGGTACAAGATGACCATCCAAAATTTAAAGCTTTTAACTCCTCTATTATAATACTTGGGAGTTTCTATTTCATAACAGGCATTATTCCTCAATATTCCTCATGAACATCCAGTGCTATGAAATAAAGATTGCATTCTACTCTAGTTAGCTCATTGCCCAATACATATCTTTATCAGGAGTGATACACATAATTACTTCTAATGTTGTGGCATTCGCAGAATGCAGTTCTTTTCAACTTTAAAGCAAGAAGCCGTACCTGCATCTACGGTAAGTATATGTATGGGTTAGATATGCCTTGGGCAGAGCCGCTTTCAACAAAGCAGCAGATTATAGATAGCATTCACATTTTAAGGCATCTTCATATCTTTTCTCAGTGCAGATTATAAGGGAAGTGGCTTGTTTCTAAACCCTTGTATAATAATAATAATAATAATAATAATAATAATAATTATTATTATTATTATTATTATTATTATTATTATTATTATTAATTAGATTTGTATGCCGCCCCTCTCCGAAGACTCGGGGCAGCTCACAACAATAATAAAAAACAATATTATAGTGAAACAAATCTAATATTAAAAAAGAAGCATATAAAACCCTATCATATTTAAAAACCAAACAACACATACATACCAAACATAAAATATAAAGAGCCTGGGGGAAAGGTGTCTCAACTCCCCCATGCCTGGCGGTAATTCAAACTATGATAGTTTGATTGGTACTCTACTTGCAAATAAGTAATCTGGGTTTCCTTATCTAACATTTCAATAGGAGAAGATTCTTGCCTGGCTGTGGGAGGTGCATTGCTAGTAAAACAATGTCAGCAGAGCCAAACAGGCAAAAGGTAAGAGGGCATTATTCCACAAACAGCAGCCATGTGGTCCAAGTCTCAAGAATTGTGTGAGTTTTCTATCTGTTCAGAGATTGTCACAAGTAATGATGGTTTTACTATGATTGCAAGAGGTACTAGGAGTGGTGAAATCCCAAAATTTTCCCTACCAGGCTTAGTGGTTGTGGCTTGGTCTTGTAACTGGATGGGCGTGGCCAACTTGATTGGTCTGACCCTTAGGAAATTTCTCCTTAGTCCAACTCATAATAAAATAGCACTGTTCCAATATTTAAAATAGAACAGAATAATAAAGTTGGAAAGGACCTTGAAGGTCATCCAGTCCAACTCCCTAGTCTTGAATCCAAGCTGTCAGTTTTCTCTGACCTTAAATATAACTTGTAATTGTCTCCAAGGAGAATTTGATTTATCTCTTGAATTCTATAGAGACAATGAGAAAATGTGGGCTGGACTGTGTTACTCATTAGATGGACACAATACTTGTTGAACTATTACACACACACCAGCTCTTTATTGAGCTGGAGAAAGCATTATATGCATTGGTGGGTTGCTGCTGGTTTGGACCAATTCACCCAAACTGGTGGTGGAAATTTGCCCCCGCTCACTGAACCGGCAGCAATGGCCGGCTGGCCATAGACCCAAAACGGTTCACCGGTCACCACCTCTGGAAAGTGGCTGGCAAAGAACCCTCTGCACATGAGCAAAGGCTTCTGCGCATGCGCAGATGGTCATTTCCTTGACATGACCTAGGGCAAAACATGCACTTCTGTTGCGCCCCTAACCAGTAGGGAAAGTAAGTGGAACCCATCCCTGATTATATGGTAAATTATACTGAAAGGTTACTGCCAGCAGTAGATATAAAAAGATCCAGTATACCTGGTGGATTATGAACCAAAAGTGTGATATTGTTACCAACAAAAAAAAAAGAGCAAATACAATTCTAGGATGTATTAATTGGAATACAGTATCAAGATCAAGCCGCCTAGAGTCCTTCGGGAGTTGGGCGGCATATAAGTGGAATTAATAAATAAATCAAGAGAAAAAAATTCAAAATCTGGTGTTTCTCCTGAACTCACACATCTTGCTTAATGAGTGGGAAGTAGCTATTACCAGGAGTATATTCACATAGTTACAGCTTATGCATTAAACACAGCCATTACTGACTTGGGAAGCCCTGTTCACAGCCATTCCTGTCTTAATCATCTCTTTTTTAGATTATTTAATGCATTTTATATGGGACTATCCTTGAATAAAACAAATGAACAATATAGACTGATCTTGACCCAAGTGCCTTCTTATATTGTGTTGGTAGTAATTGACAGAGATGGCTCAGGACATAAGTTTCTTCAAGTGTGAATCCTTCCCATTGCTGATTCTCACGTGGTAATTTATGCCTCTAATGTAAATTGCATGTAGATCTGATTTTAAACATGAGATGAATAGACCACTGATGATACCTGGGTGACGTATTCAAAAGGACATAAGGATGTCATGAAATGTACACTTTGTCCCCAGGCTTGATGAATGTAACTGCCTGTCTCACATCCTGTTTTCTCTGTATCAGTGATGCTTCAACATTTGCTTGGGTTCTATATTTCAAATGATGATGATTTCCCAAAATCATGTCATTATAACCTTAATTATCATCTTAATTATCCATCTTAATTATCGCATACCAAATAAACAGAGTGGGACACATGGTAAGGCTCAAAATACATACCCACAAGATTATTTTGCCGTGAGCATAAAACTTTACTAATCATTACTCACCACACAGCCTAGCATGTAGAGCTGGTTATACACAATACATGCATGAACAATATAGTGTGTAATGCCAAGTTGGAATAAACCTCCACTGGAATAGTCTACACACTGCAGGGGGAGGGGAATCTCTGTGTACTTTACTTGCAAATTATTGCTCATATTTTAATAGTATCTTAAAAGTATCTTTATTATCTTTGTTTGTTTGTATGTATGTGTGTTTAGAAAATGGGGTCTTTTAAATATTTTTAAACAGTAATTTAGATTTGTTGTAAATTGTTTTCACTTTGTTGTGAGCCGCCCCGAGTCTGCGGAGAGGGGCGGCATACAAATCTAAATAATAAATAAATAAATAAATAAAATAAATAAATAAATAAATAATTTAGACACAGGTGGGGAACAGCTCTTCATTCACTCATTTAGGGTTTTTATGTTGCTTTTTGATGAAAAAATCCAAAGAAGGATAGGAAAGATTCAAGTACAAAGACTCTGTGTGTCAGGAAACATTTACATGTTATTCTTATTATTGTGCCACAAACAATACAGTGTTCCCTCGATTTTCACAGGGGATGCGTTTCGAGATTGCCCGCGAAAGTCGAATTTCTGTGAAGTAGAGATGCGGAAGTAAATATACCATTTTTGGCTATGGACAGTATCACAAGCCTTCCCTTAACACGTTAAACCCTTAAATTACCATTTCCCATTCCCTTAACAACCATTTACTCACCATTATTACTGGTACTCACCATTAAATAAGACACTTAGTGATCCTGATATATATAAACATAATTATTTATTAACAATAATTATTTTTTTTGCGATAACAACACTGATTGGCCGAGATTTTGGCCAATCAACAATGGCAGACGAAAGCTTGGCGATGACGTATGATGTCATCAGGCGGGAAAAACCATGGTATAAAAAAACCCCCTGCAAAGTATTTTTTAATTAATATTTTTTGAAAAACTGTGGTATAGGCTATTTGCGAAGTTTGAACCCGCGAAAATCGAGGGAACACTGTACTCCATACAGAAGAAAAGAATAAGACTTTGATTGCTCTTTTATGGCTGCCCTCTTGACTTTTAGACTAACCTGCATATACCCCTATTTTGAAAGCAAAATACAGTTATTTTTATAAAAAATTTATACCCCTCCCCAAAATGCAGTGAACTAAGTAAATAAATAAATATTTTTTAAAAAATGGAAGTGGGGAAAGAGGGAGGAAGGAAGGAAGGAAGGAAGGAAGGAAGGAAGGAAGGAAGGAGTAACAATTTTTGTGATCTTGCATATAAATTTTCTGGATTTGTAGCTTTGGTGGTCTGTAATAATTTCTGGAAAATGTTAGAGAAAAACCAACCCAATAGCTAATCCACAGAAGGGAGTTTCAAAGTCTGGATCTGAAAGTAAGAGCCAGCCTTCATAAAGCTAATAACCATGCACCAGATGACTAAATTGAGCCAATTTTTTTTGGGTCACATTTTAATTAATAATCTCTTTATTAGAATCCTAGTTTCCCATCTGCAAGGATGTTTTGTTAAGATAAATAACAAAAAATTAAACAAAAGTAAAAATAAAATTATACAATCCTATCCACTTCCCTTCTTTTTACTTCCTATCTTTATATATATATATATATATATATATATATATATATATATATATATATATATATATATATATATATTCCTAATGTATATTCTCTCTCATATGTATTGTATATTGGACAAAGAATAAATAAATAAATAAAAATAAATAAATTGTGTTGTTGCGGTTGAAGGTGAAGTAGTCGTTAACAGGTCATAGTTGTAAGTTGTCTAAACCAAGAATTTCAAGTCTGGCGGAGTAAGGTATTTTGTTGTGAGAAGAGGAATGAAGGACTCTTCTTGTGAAATATTTCTGGACTCTCAATTGTCATGATGTCAGATATGCAATGTGGATTCCATACAGGTGAGCTGTATTCTAGAATTGGTCTGACAAATGTTTTGTAAGCTCTTGTTAGCAGTTCAAAATTACCAGAGAAGAAGCTGCGAAGGATTAGGTTAACAACTCTTAAAGCCTTTTTGGCAATGTTGTTGCAGTGGGCTCTAGGACTTAGGTCATTGGATATGAGTACTCCAAGGTCTTTGACAGATTGACAGTTAGGGTTCAATAAGTTCAATTCCTCCAAGTTTATTCTGATTCTTTTTACCAATGTGTAAGACAGAGCATTTAATGGTGGAAATTTCAAGTTGCCAGGTTTTAGACCATTCTGCTATGTGGTCAAGATCTTTTTGAAGGGTAGCAGCATTGTTGGTAGTATTAAATAGTTTGACATCATCTGCAAAGAGAACGCAATTGCTAGTGATGCAATCGCAAAGATCGTTTATGTATAGTATGAATAGTGTGGGTCCTAAAACACTACCTTGAGGGACACCACTGTTAACAGGAGCAGGAAGAGAAGTGGCACTTCCTATTTTGACCAGTTGTTGTCTGTTAGATAGGAATGCTGTTAACCAATTGTGTAGTAGTCCAGAGATGCTGTAGGATTTGAGTTTCAGAAGAAGTTTGTCTTGGACAACTGAGTCAAAGGCTTTGCAAAAGTCGATATAGATCACATCCATTGGATTACCTTGGTCAAGTTGAGTGGTCCAAATGTTTTTACAGTGTAAGAGTTGTAGATTACAGTATAATTTTTTTCTGAAACCAAATTGTTTATTGGAAAACAATTATTTTCAAAAGAACTAACCAGAGTTTCAGAGGAGGCAGCATCAGACTGACCTTGTATAAGTTTAGAAGCTATGTGGGCTTGGTCCAGAAGAAGATTTGGATGGAATTTCCAGGAAAGAACAGGGATAGACTTTGAAATAATAATAATTTTAAAACAAACATGCACAAGGAGGCAGTGGTGAGCTACTTTTACATCCTTTGCATGACAGCTTCATGACTCATAGGAGACTTTATGTCCTAACTTTTTTTTTAAGTACCACATTGTAATAGATTCATGTACTTTCTGCAGTGATTAAGACATTACAGAGAGAGAAAAAGATGTAAAAGGAAACCAGAACCAGAAAACATGTCTTGCTGTTGCCTATTGTTGGCTACTTCTGCTTCTTGTGCTTATAACTCAATGATTCAATTGACTATTATCTAGAAATATCTATATCCCTATCTTCAAAAAAGGAGATTCAAAAACGTGGAAAATTGCAGACCAATATCTTTATGTTGCATCACTTGCAAAGTCATGGAATCAGTCATAAATCAATCCATTACCCTCCACCTAGAAACTAACAACCTATTCCCAAATAAAAAAATTGGTTTCAGAAAACAAATTATCTTGTAACCTGCAACTCCTACACTGCAAAATATATATGGATTTAACAATTGGATCAAGGTAAATCAATAGATGCAATTTACATAGACTTTTGTAAAGCCTTTGATTCAGTTGTACACGACAAACTACAGTGGTACCGCTACTTAAGAGCGCCTCTACTTACAAACTTTTCTAGATAAGAACCGGGTATTCAAGATTTTTTTGCCTCTTCTCAAGAACCATTTTTCATTTACAAACCCAAACCTGTGAAACTGTAACCAGAAAAGGCAGGGTGAAGCCTCCATGGGGCCTCTTTAGAAATCTCTTGGGAGGAAACAGGGCCTCCACCTTCTCCATGGTTTCCCCAATTGCACACATTATTTGCTTTTACATTGATTCCTATGGGAAAAATTGCTGCTTCTTACAAACCTTTCTACTTAAGAACCTGGTCATGGAACAAATTAAGTTCATAAGTAGAGATACCACTGTACTTCTAAAACTAAAATCATTTGCCATCTCTGGCCCCCATCATGAAAGGATAACAGTGTTCTTGTCAAACAGATAACAAATGGTTAAAATAGGAAATGCCCTATGAAATCCTGCACCTGTCAACAGTGATGTCCCTCAAGGCAGCATTCTAGATTGCCTTGAGAGACACCAACACTCAGGAGTAGGCTACCATTCCTGGCCCTATACGCGGCGAGCATGATTTCTCGGGGGTTTTTTGCTTCTGCGCATGTGCGATTGGGGGAGTCGGCATGAGATACAAGTGAGGGGTGAACAGTGGAAGAAGGAAGCGCGGTGGGGCAGGGCAGGCATAGGTCCAATGAAGCTACTTCCTGTGGTGAGTATACCCTTCAGGAGTCCAAGCCCAAAGTTAAAAACCAGGTTTTGATACCCTTTTGGAAGGTTGGAAGCATGACAGCAGTTCTCACTTCTGATTATACCTGATTATACCAACTTATACTTCATTCCTGCATTGTTCTCTTCTTAAGCCATTTTTAAATACTGTATAAGGGAATGTAGAAAATCAGGAGTTGTACAGCATCTCAGAGGTTTCCATGGACAGTACTCTATCAGATTTCTTGCGGAAGACCTCTTTCTACACAATCAATTGTTCCCTGGGAAATGGGAAGAAGAGAAAAAGCAGGTCGGGGAGGTCAGGCACCATGAGATGGAATGACCCTAAAAGACAGAACATGGGGACAACATTGATAATTAATCATAAAGAAGTAGCAACCAACAATAGAATTCTTGTTTCCTGTAACCATGTCAGCAAAAGGTCAGGGACACCTGTGGCAAAATACAAGTTGGCAAAACAATTGTATCCTGAGATCTGATGCAAATATATATAAGTTGGGGCATTTGCATGAAGATTTTGAACCTGGGAGTGCACTGTAAAAATTATGCCTATTTTATAGAAACTGATACAATCCAAGATCATAAATTACTTCAATCCCTATGGTTTTCAAAGACATTTGTTTCATGTAGGCTTTGTTTTTTAGGTTGCAATTCTCAAGAAACTCTGATTCTTTGCATGTTTACCTGGTCTTGAACATAGAAGGACTCCGGTTACATAAAGTAGCACAGACATTGTTAGATTTGCACATAAATAAAGAGGCGAGTGACAGGAACAGTTCAGCACCTTTATTATCTGTTAGCAAGAACTAATACGGACTGCAGGCAGGCTTCAGGGAAGCCGCTTTCAAGGGCTTCCCTGAAGTCAGCTAGCCACTGGCAGGAGTTTATTCTCCTGCTGCTGGATCAGCCAATCAGCACCAGTTTTGCAAATGATTACTACGTCTGTCCGTCCATAACAGATGTTTAGGAAATATCTCTGAGTTTCATAATAAAGACTTTCTTAAAATTAGTAAAGGAATATTCTTTTCTTCTCACACAAAAGTTATCTGTAGGAGATGACCAGGCAGAACCCAAAGTAGAGGGTCAATCTGGAATTCTTTCATGCCCTTAAGAGATCTAAGTCCAGTCCACCTTTAATTCTGTAGACTCTTATCTATCCTCTATTTGCTTTCACTGTTAGTAGTTCAGATTCTTGTAGAGAGCATTAGCATGCAATACACCTATAATCATTTGAACTTCCTTGCTTCCTGTCAATATCTTTTTGTAGGTGAGGTCTCCAGAACTGAACACAGTATTCCAAATGTGGTCTCACCAGCACTCTATATAAGGGGATCACAATTTCCCTCTTCCTGCTTGTTATACCTCTAGCTATGCAGCCAAGCATCCTACTTGCTTTTCCTACTGCCCGACCACACTGCTCACCCATTTTGAGACTGTCAGAAGTCACTAACCCTAAATCCTTCTCTTCTGAAGTTTTTGCTAACACAGAACTGCCAATGCAATACTCAGATTGAGGATTCCTTTTCCCCAAGTGCATTATTTTACATTTGGAAACATTAAACTGCAGTTTCCATTGCTTTGACCATTTATCTAGTAAAGCTAAATCATTTACCATATTACAGACCCCTCCAGGAATATCAACCCTATTGCACACTTTAGAGTCATCGGCAAATAGGCAAACCTTCCCTACCAAACCTTCCCCTTTGTCACTCACAAACATATTAAAAAGAATAGGACCCAGAACAGACCCTTGTGGCACACCGCTTGTAACCTGTCTCTGCTCAGAATACTCGCCATTAACAATAACTCTCTGATGTCTATGCTTCAGCCAGCTTGAAATCCACTGAACTATCCAGGGATTAAGTCCAATTTTCACTAATTTATCTATCAGCTCTTTATGTGGAACCGTATCAAAGGCTTTGCTGAAGTCCAGATAGGCAATATCCACGGCACCACCTTGATCCAACACCTTTGTGACATAGTCAAAGAAATCAATGAGATTAGTCTAACATGATTTGCCTTCAGTAAAGCCATGCTGATTTGGTGCCCATTAAGCAAAACTTTGGTTTGCTATTAGTGCAGTTTTGCTGAAAACTGGAAGTAATTGCCAGTTTTCAGCAAAACTCTCACAAAACAATGCAAGTGCAGCCATATTGCCAAATATGCCCAAAGTTTGGTCACATGACCGCAGGGGAATGAACCATTGGAACTTCAAAGGTGGGTCATAAGTAGCCCTATGGTAGGTATGTGGTAGCTTCAATGGTCATAAATCAAGGGTGACATGTATATAGTGCTTAAAAACTTCAGTAATGCTAATGATATAAAATGAAGCATTACTGCTTTTTGCTCTAAGGGAAATAAAAATCCTGAGTCAAAACAAGAAGCAGGCATCATCTTGCACTCTATATGCAAGAGTAGTCAAGTCAACACACACAAAATATTTCTGCAAACTCTATAAAGGCTGAAGAGAGCCAGGATAAAAAATAAGAACACAGCAAAGAAAAGCACTTTTGTTTCCACTTGGAGATTGCTTTATGCAGCTTTATGCTTAAGTGGAAAAGAATGAAACTTTAATTAGGGGGTTTTACCATTTAGATTGATATAGCTTTATAGAAAAGGCTTATTCATATTATTATGAATAAACAAAAAGTTGTGATTTGATGTTAATGTCTTATTTTATTGCAACAGAGAGCGTTGGAAGTCAATGGTTTATTTTTCCCATTACCCTTCCTCACTTCTCTTACCCCTCTTCCTCCCCACCGGTTTCCAATTTACTTTTGCATTTTGTATCTTATTTTATGTTATGTTTATGTTAAGCCTGAAAGAACACAGTGGAGTATTTATATCAAGTGATGCCAAAATCCTGGATTATCTATTAGCAAAAATGATGTAGGAGGCGACCTCTGGGATTTTGAGAGAAGGTCAAGGACGATAAGCTGATTTAAAACTTATTTGCTATAGAATTTTTATTTATTTATTTATTTATTTTTAAATTTATTTTGTCCAATACACAATGAGGGTTTTAGTGGGTATATATCTATATACACATAGTAAAATACATGATGAAGGTTATAGAGGAGATACTCATAGTAAAGTATATCTATGAAATAATAGAAAAGAAGATATAGTAATAGAACATATCAATGAAAGAATAGAAGAAGAAATATAGGAATAGAAGAAAGGTATAGGAGATATAGGAGAGCAATAGGACAGGGGACGGAAGGCACTCTAGTGCACTTGTACTCGCCCCTTACTGACCTCTTAGGAACCTGGATAGGTCAACCATGGATAATCTAAAGGTAAAGTGTTGGGGGTTTGGGGATGACACTATGGAGTTGGGTAATGAGTTCCACGCTTCGACAACTCGGTTACTGAAGTCATATTTTTTACAGTCAAGTTTGGAGCAGTTAATATTAAGTTTAAATCTGTTGTGTGCTCTTGTGTTGTTGTGGTTGAAGCTGAAGTAGTTGCCGACAGGCAGGACCTTGCAGCATATGATCTTGTGGGCAATACTTAGATCTTGTTTAAGGCGTCTTAGTTCTAAACTTTCTAGGCCCAGGATTGAAAGTCTAGTCTGATAGGGTATTCTATTTTGAGTGGAGGAATGAAGGGCTCTTCTGGTGAAGTATCTTTGGACATTTTCAAGGGTGTTAATGTCTGAGATGCGATATGGGTTCCAAACAGATGAGCTGTATTCGAGGATGGGTCTGGCAAAATTCTTTTTTGGTGAGTAAAATGGAAAACCCTCTTGGCTAAAAAGGTTCCCTTTTCTATTATTTAGTTACTTTACAGACACATCCCAGCTCATTAGGGGGTGGAAAGAAGAACACATATGTTTAATCAGTTTAATCCTCCCCCATGCATCACTTGCATAAAACCATTCAATTGGTGCTAATCATCTTAGCCTAAGCAATGGTTGAACCTCTGCAGTTTATTTATTTTATTTATTTATTATTTGGATTTGTATGCCGCCCCTCTCCGAAGACTTTAGATAGCATACAAACCTTAATATAAGAACAATGATCCTGTGTTCTATGCAAGAGGGCCCTTGCAAGTCAAGCCACTGTCCTGGGAATTGATTCAATGTTACACCCCCACCTCCCCAAGCTGCAATATCTTCAATTTCCATTCTCCTACAGGCCTGGTTCCTGTTACCTCTGCACCATCAGCCAAATGCCAGATCTTCCAATCAAAACAGTTATCCTGTGTTCCCTTATTCTGTAGATTTCCGAATCAAATTTATTTAATGAGAAGTATATATTTTGGAACTTGAGCATGAAAAGAGATTCTGGCTTTAAATTAAATAAAAATAGAACAGACTTTTAAATTCTTGCTGGGATTCTGCATCAGGGGGCGATTCTGTTTAACAGGTTGCTAGGTAGGAAGGAGAAAGCTGCCTTTTGCTTCTTCCAGTGTAGTGCAATTTGGGTCAGAGAGTGAAAAATAAAAGCTCTTTATTCATTCAGCTGCAAATGTTCCTTGTGCTTTTGAGACTGTTTTTCCCCCCAAGGAAGAAAATTGCACTCTGCTGTATATTGTACAGCAGAGGTCCCCAACCGCCGGTCCGCGGACCGGGACCGGGCCGTTGGGGCTTTTCAGCCGGTCCGCGGCGCCAGGGCCCCCTCGGCCTTTCCGCACCACCAGCGGCGCTCCCCCCCGCCAGCCAGCCAAGCCCCGTGCCCGCCGGAACCGGCTCCTCGCTCTCCCCCCGCCGCCCGCCGCGTTTGCAGGAGGTGGGGAGGGTTGGGCGGCCCGCCAAGGCCAGGAGGGACGCCGCTGCCCCCCCTTCCCTCTCTCCGCCCGCCGCTGCGCCTCCTTGACGCCGAGAGGAAATGCCGGCAAAGGCTTTCCTCAGCGGAGGCCGGCGAAGGTGATATTGAATGTCGGGGGAGAACGGGCGGTTGCACGCGCTCCCTATCCCCCTGCTAGTCCACTCGGAATATTCAAAATAAGAAAAGCCTTCGCCGGCGAAGGCTTTTCTTATTTTGAATATTCCGAGTGGGCTAGCAGGGGGATAGGGAGCGCGTGCAACCGCCCGTTCTTCCCCAACATTCAATATCACCTTCGCCTGCCCCGCCTCTCCTGCAAACCCCCTTGCTGAGAGCCCGGGGCGAAAGGGCTCTCGCAAAGGTGAGGCGGGCAGGGCGTGCGCGCGTCATCGCTGAGAAGAACGGAGAGAGAACGAGAGTGAGTGAGAGCAACAGACAGCAAGATAGAGAGAAAGTGAGAAAGAGAGAGTGAGAAAGGGGGGGAGAGAAAGAGATAGCAAGAGAGAGAACAAGAGAGAGAAAGAGCGTGAGAAAGAAAACAAGAAAGAGTGAGAGAGAGAGAAAGCAAAAGAGACAGAAAGAAAACAAGAGAGAGAAAGTGAGAAGAAGAGAGAGAAAGGGGGAGAGAGAGAGAAAGAGAGAGGGGGGGAGAGAGAAAGAGAGGGAGAGGGAGAAAGAGAGAGGGAGAGGGGGGAGAGATAGCAAGAGAGGGAGAGAGGGAAAGGGGGAGAGAGGGGGAGAGAAAGAGAGAGGGAGAGAGAGAGAGAGGGAGAGAGAGAGGAGATAAAGGAAGAGGAGAGAGAGAAAGGAAGAGAAAGAAAGAAAGAGGGATAGAAAGAGAGAGAGTGAGAGATGCTCAGTGAGCCTTTCTTTGAAGTTGCCTTTCTTTCTTTCTCTTTCTTTCTTTCTTTCTTGCTCTTTTTCTTTCTCTCTTTTACCTTCCCTTCCTCTATTTCTTCTTTTCTTTCTCCTTCCTACCTTCTTCCCTTACTCTCCCCTTTCATAAGTTTCCTTGCTTCCTTCCTCTGTTCCTGTCCCTTCCCCCTTTCTTTCTTTCTTTCTTTCTTTCTTTCCTTTCCTCCCTCCATTTCTTGCTTTCCTTTTCCTTCCTCCCTTCTTTCCTCCCTCATTCCCTTCTTTCACTCCTTCCTCTCTTACTCTCCCCTTTCACACCTTTCCTTGCTTCCTTTGCACCCTTCTTTTGTTCCTGTCCCTTCCCTCTTTCCTTCCTTCCTTCCCACCCTCCGTCCATTCATTCACCCATTCCTCTCTTGATCGCCCCTTTTACGGCGCCGCTGACAGCTAGCTCCCCCCCCCCCACCGGGCCATGGAAAACTGGTCTAGCTTAAAGCCGGTCCCTGGTGCAAAAAAGGTTGGGGACCTCTGTTGTACAGCATTAAACGGAAGGGATAAATGCAGTGGGCTGATTTGAAGCAGAAAGAACTAGAAGAAAAGGGAAGCTTTAGAAAAAAACAACAGTAATGTGTATAATTTTTTTTTCTGAGTAAACAGGGAATGTTTGCCTGTGGCATTCAGAAGCATTGTCTCTGAAATCAGGGCGCTGTTTCTTCTGGTGGCTGAGCACAACACCACTAAAGATGGTTGCAAAAGAGCATGTATCATCTGGAGTGACATACAGGTGAATGGAACCATTTTTGTTACGGGTCATTCTGGTGGAAATATTAGGGCATGGCTGCCACAGAAAATTTGGCTCTTCTCTGTGCCAGCCCTGGAGCCCTTTTTCCTTGGCATCTTCAGGGCTGCCGCAGCAGTGGCTGGATGAGCTGTGGGAACAGGAGGGGGGAAGTAGAGAGAATGAGGGTTTTGTAGCCATAATAAAATTATTTCCCCTGGGAATCCTAGGTCTAGAAAGCTTAGAACTACTTCGCCTAAAACACAATCTAAGTATTGCCCACAAGATCATATGCTGCAACGTTCTACCTGTCAATGACTACTTCAGCTTCAATCATAAGTGCACCAGTGTGCCTTCCGTCCTCTGTCCAATTGTCTCTCCTTATCTCATTTATCTTTTCATCCTTTCAAATATGTTCACCTATACTTTTATATCTTTTCTTCTATTCTTTTCTTTATTTATATTATTACATATCTATTATTTCAATGTGTATTATGTATTGGACTAAATGAATGAATGAATGAATGAATGAATGAATGAATGAATGAATGAATGAATGAATAAATAAATAAATAAATAAGCTCTTGCCAGCACCTAGGGAGGCATGAACTGGAGTTGAGGGAGTGACCAGATTGGTCCGTGTGATAGACATGTGGAATTTGGTGGGGGGAGAGAACTTTGATTTTAATTTGGATGGGGAAAATGCGGGGCTTTCAGAATCAGGTTTTCCCCAGATGTGCCAATATAACATTCCTTTAAAAAAAAATATTATTGAATATATACATTAAAAACAGGGTACAGAAAAGCAAAAGGGATATATATAATATACATTCTAACATTTATAATTTACTTATATAGTACACGTAGGTGGGGAGGGAGAAAAGAAGAAAGGTAGGGGGTTGGGGAAGAAGGGAAAGAGATATAAGGGGAAGGGGGATGGGAAATTAGAGAAAAAGGGGAGTGGTAAGAAGAGAAGGCCAGCGTTAGAGCTGGGGCTTTCATGCTTTGCGGCCTGTGGTTTGAGCACATAGGTGGTGTAAATTTCCCTAAAGTTTTGTCCATATGTTTTTGATGTAATTATTAGTGCCAATACGTATCAATGGTTTAAGGGTTTGTTTTCTTTGTAATTTAAAGTTCGTGTCAATCAATGTTTAGTTTGTCGTTTCAATTTGATGTTATGATTTGTGATGTAGGTTGCTAGTTTTTCAAGTTGTTTTTGTTGGATATTTTTCTTGATGAATAATTTTTAAGTAATTCCTTTTTTTTAACCAGAGGTACCATTTGTCCCATGCTTTGTAGAAATCTGTCTCATCCTTGTTTTGCAGTTCCATTGTTAGTTTGGACATTTCTGCACATTCCATTATTTTAATCAAAAGTGATAGAATGGTTGGTTTTTTTTTCTTGTTTCCAGAATTGTGCATATAGAATCCTTGCGGCTGTAATAATGTGAATTATAATATATCTGTTTTCTTTACTAAAGTTTTGTCTTATGATTTCTAATAAAAATAGTTCGGGTTTTGCATGGATGATCTGGGAAGTAATTTGTTCTAGCATAGTTTTGATTTTATACCAATATTTTTGGGTGGTTTCACATGTCCACCAGATGTGGTAGTATGTACCTGGTTTTTCCCTGCACTTCCAACATAGTGGTGATAGGTTTGGATACATTTTTGCAAGTGTAACAGGTGGCAAGTGCCATCTGTAGAACATTTTGTAATGATTTTCCTTATATGAAGTTGCCATCGTTAGTTTATAGTTAACAGTCCAAATTTTTTCCCATTCGTTTAAATAAATTGTGTACCCAAAATTTTGTGACCACGCTATCATAGTTCCTTTAACTATTTCTTCTACAGTATCGTGTTGAAGGAGGATATTGTATATGTTTGATATTTGTTTTTTTTTGTGGACCAAAAATTATCTTATCAAGGAGATTGTTTTTTTGAAAGCCTAATTTGTTCCTAATAAACTGATACTTTGAGGAATATGCCTGCCTCAGAGTTTTGATTCTGTTGGGGGGTATCACTTGGAACCCTAACAATAATAAAATATTGAATAAAATAAAACAACGTTGGATTGTTTTACCGTCATCCTTCACAACACCATCTGAAGCCTACCTATGATTGCCTTTCAGGTCTATGGACCTTAAAACACTGGAGACACACAAAGAATAACATGAGTCAATCAAACTCCTGCCAGTTAAACAGGAGGAGCATGAATGATGGTCTACCTCCATCCTGCCTTCTGCAGCTAGTGAAGTCCTACTCAATACAAAAAAAAGTCCTACTCTATGCAAAAAAAGGAAGTTTATGGGTTGCTCTAACTACTGCCCATCTTTCATCCATGTTGCCATGGATGTTTGTTTATTAAAAAATAAAAATGAAATATCCAAACTAATTTACCCCCCTCCCTCTTTCACTACTACAGTAATACCTCATGATACGAACTTAATTGGTGCAAGGAGGAGGTTCGTAAGACGAAAGGTTCATAAGACGAAACATTGTTTCCCATAGGAAACAATGTAAAGTCAATTAATCCGTGCAACCAAAAAAACCCCCGCAAAAAAACGGCTTTCGGCGACTGCTGGGAAGCCACGCGGCTGTTTTAAAAGGTGACAGCCGGCCTGGGGGGCTTCCCAGCACCCCCCCAAACCCGGGTTCGGGGTTCGGGGGGGTGCTGGCAAGCCCCCCAGGCTGGCTGCGACCTTTTAAAACAGCCGCGCGGCTTCCCAGCTGTCTCCCAAAGCCGAACGCGGAAGTTTGGCTTTGGCGTTCGGCTTCAGGAGACAGCTGGGAAGCGGCGCGGGGTGCTGGGAAGCCCCCCAGGCTGGCTGCGACCTTTTAAAACAGCCGCGCCGCTTCCCAGCTGTCTCCTGAAGCCGAACGCCAAAGCCGAACTTCCGCGTTCGGCTTCGGGAGACAGCTGGGAAGCCGCGCGGCTGTTTTAAAAGGTGACAGCCGGCCTGGGGGGCTTCCCAGCAACCTCCCGAACTGAACCCGGGGTTCAGAAAATTTTTGCCTCTTCTTACGAACTTTGTTCGAGTTACGAACCGGCGTTCGGGAGGCTTCTGGGAAGCCCCGCCGCCCGGCTGTCACCTTTTAAAACAGCCGCGTGGCTTCCCAGCAGTCTGCGAACGCCGGTTCGTAACTCGAAAAAAGTTCGTAAGAAGAGGCAAAATTATTCTGAACCCCGGGTTCATATCACGAGTTGTTCGTAAGACGAGGGGTTCGTATCTTGAGGTACCACTGTATTTAGCTTTGTGCTTATTATCTGTATTCTGTATTGTTCTGTATTTGCTAAGTGCATATTTTGGATTGTTTATATTTTGTTTATATGTAAATAATACTTATTTAACTAAGTCTGTGTCTTGGCTTTATCATACACCCATGCTCTATTAAAATTCTCTGCTTGGTATTGTCGAAGGTTTAATAGCATAGCTAACCGAGACAATCCAACAATCTGTATATAACAGTTCACATAAGTTTACATCCCTAACCAATACACTTCTAATGCTACCATGAGCATTCCTTATACATTTATCCAGAATACAGTACTTTAAACAACCAAGAACACAACATATAACCCAATTTTATTCTTTCCTCAGTGTTAATCCCTTTGCAGAACATTTCATTTGTTCTTGTGAATAGTTTATACAGTATTCCTATCATGTAGGTCAAGTCATAGAGTCTATTAGTGTTTTTTTTTTAAATCCAAGAATCCCTGACCAAGAAGCAAAGCTCTAGTGATAGAAAATTGGCTGCTGAAAATCCTGATGTGGAGGATGGTAGAATTCCATACTATAATCATGTTTTATACTTCAGTAATATTGCCAAGATTATTTCAAATGGTTAGCATGCCCTTACCTGCTTTTGCTAAATTCTTTCATTACCATTAATAACTAACTGTATGTCAGTGAAAATCAAAGCTCATCAGATTATTATATACACATATTATTTAAGGCATATTATTTGGATTAACATGAAGCAAAAATAATGTTCATAGTAGAATTAAGAGACTGCAGAGATTACTCATTTTCCATTGAAGGGTTTAAAGAATCATGAATTTTTAAAAAGGCTTTACTTTGGAGAAAACCCTTGCTTCAATGCTCAGGCAGAATTTTAGACTTAATTGTATGTAGTTAGTAATAGAATAACAGAGTAACAAAGTTGGAAGGGAACTTGGAAATCTTCTAGTCCAGGGGTCCCCAACCCTCAGTCCGTGATTGCCAGCAATCAGGCCATGCAAATAAGCGAAGCCTCATATGTGGGATGAGGCAATGTGCGAAACCACAAACTCTTCGGTCTGTGGAAAAATCTTTATCCATGGAGCTGGTTCCTAGTGCCCAAAAGGCTGGGGGCCACTGTTCTAGCCCAACTCCTGGCTCAAATAGGAGATCCGATACTATTTCAGATAAATAGTTGTCCAATCGGCTTTTTTTTAAAAAACACCCTAGTGTTGGAGCACCCACAACTTCTGGAGACACTCCATTCCATTGATCAATTTTCCCACTCATTTCTCTTCAGCTCTAGGTTAGATCTTGCCTTGTTAAGTTTCCATCTAGTCCTTTATATGCTGTCTTCAAGGTGCTTTAGAGAACAAGTTGGTCCTTTGTGGCAGCCCCTTATATATTGGAAGACTGCTATCATATCACTCCCTAGTCCTTCTCTTTGTTAGACTAGATTTACCTAGTCCTGCAAGTGTTCGATGTATGGTTTAGCCTCCAGAACCCTCATCATTTTTGTTGCTTTCTGATGTACTTTTTCTAGAGTTCAACATCTTTTTTGTGTCAGGGTAATCAGAACTGATGATGGTTTTTTTTGCAGCTATAGCATGTTTGCCCAGGTTCGCCTGGTGCACCAGTTGCGGCCTATCTGGATCGGGACTCACTGCTCACACTCACAGTCACTCATGCTCTCATCACCTCAAGATTCGACTACTGTAATGCTCTCTACATGGGGCTCCCTTTGAAAAGTGTTCAGAAACTTCAGATCGTGCAGAATGCAGCTGCGAGAGCAATCATGGGCTTTTCTAAATATGCCCATGTTACACCAACACTCCGCAGTCTGCATTGGTTGCCGATCAATTTCCGGTCACAATTCAAAGTGTTGGTTATGACCTATAAAGCCCTTCATGGCATCGGACCAGAATATCTCCGGGACTGCCTTCTGCCGCACGAATCCCAGCGACCGATTAGGTCCCATAGTTGGCCTTCTCCGGGTCCCGTCGACTAAACAATGTCGTTTGGTGGGTTCCAGAGGAAGAGCCTTCTCTGTGGCGGCCCCGACTCTCTGGAACCAGCTCCCCGCTGAGATTAGAACTGCCCCCACCCTCCTTGCCTTTCGTAAACTCCTTAAAACCCACCTCTGCCATCAGGCATGGGGAAACTGAGATAACTTCCCCAGGCCTTTATGTATGGTATGTTGTGTGCATGTTTTTTAAACTATGGGTTTTTAGTTTTAATTATTAGATTTGTATTGTACATTGTTTTTTCTATTACTGTTGTGAGCCGCCCTGAGTCTACGGAGAGGGGTGGCATACAAATTTAATAAATAAATAATTAATAAATAAATAAATAAATGTTGCTGCCTCAAATTTAAACAGCTGTCCAATAGGACTCCTAGACTTTGCCATGCACATCTTTTTAAAAATATGTATGCCAGTTGGTTATGTCCAGTAATGGCTACACATTATTGCTAAAACCTTTGCAAGTAATTTTTAAAAACTTTCTGTGTACTCACAAGACCTTCCTACAACACAATAAATATACCAAAATCCCCCTGCTCTCATGAATTAATATTGTGTAGAATAATCACCGGTGGCCTCAATATATTGGATTGTTGTGTGGCAGATGAAGCCTTCTAAAGCAACATATCTATTGATTGTTTAAAATTCTACTTGTACTTTTTTTGGTAGGTGTGTCTTCCTTGTTTTTGTCTGATCTTTTCCACAAACTGTCTTTGGGGCTTTTTGAAACTGCTCTGTATTACCTGTACCACTTTGGCTTGTTTGGAGAAGTAAATTGGCTCTGGCTCTATGCCTGATTATCTGAAAACAGAACTAAAGGGGAGTTTTCCATGTACTCCTTAGATAAAAAGAGCTTGTGGGCAATTTGTATTCTCATTGGCAGAAACATCTGCCTTACCCCCACTTTGTGCATTCCTCTCTCATTTCAACTCCCTGTAAACATAAAGTAGATAGAAGTATTCCACTAAGTACTCAGCACTGAAGTGAAAAACCTCTGATCTTAACTTCAAATACAGGTAGTCCTTGACTTAGGACCATAATTGGGCCAAATATTTCTGTTGCTAAGTGAGAATATGTTGATTGACTTTTGCCCTGTTTATGACTTTTTCTTCAGGTGTTAAGTGAATCATTGCAGTTGATAAATTAGGAACCTGGTTATTAAGTGAATCTGGCTTCCCCATTGACTTCACTTGTCAGAAGGTCACAAAAGGAGATCACATGACGTTGGGACACAGCAACGATCATAAATATGAACCAGTTCAGAAGCTGAATTTTGGTCACCTGATCATGGGGATGCTGCAAAGGTTGTAACTGTGAAAATGGTCATAAGTAGTAGAGTTTATTGCAAAAATCAAAACCAGAAGCACACCCAGATAATTGATTCAGCTGGATTCATTAACCTCTTTATAAACATAATAATAATAATTATTATTTATTAGATTTGTATGCCGCCCCTCTCCGTAGACTCAGGGCGGCTCACAACAATAACAAAGACAGTAAAAACCCCATTATTAAAAGCAAGCATACACACAAACATACCATGTATAAACTGTATAGGCTCGGGGGAGATATCTCAGTTCCCCCATGCCTGATGGCAGAGATGGGTCTTAAGAACTTTACGAAAGGCAAGGAGGGTGGGGGCAGTTCTAATCTCCGGGGGGAGCTGGTTCCAGAGGGTCGGGGCTGTCACAGAGAAGGCTCTTCTCCTGGGTCCTGCAAAACGACATTGTTTAGTCGACGGGACCCGGAGAAGGCCAACTCTGTGGGACCTAACCGGTCGCTGGGATTCGTGCGGCAGAAGGCGGTCCTGGAGATAATAATATATATACAATACCATGAGTAGATTATTTCTTCAAGCAGTTACAGGCAGCAGAGAACAGTTAGTTTCATTTCAGCAGAGTTCAGAGCGGACAAAAGAGTACAGAATAGACTGAGCCACATCCAGGCTTCCAGTTTCAGTTTTGATTCTCTGCACAGACTCAGATGTGTTTAGCTCCCATTGGCTGACTTAGTTGCTATGTCTATTCATTGGCTCTCCCAGTTCATGAATATTTTAACAATTGAGTCCCTTTTTTCAGTGCTGTTGCAACTTTGAATGGTCACTAAATGAACTGCTGAGTACTTCCATTTTACTAAATGCTACCCAATGCCTGCCCTCCTATCACAGTGATGTGAACATGGGGGGGGGGGGGAGGAAGAGCAGCCTTTTTTTTTACATTGGGGAATGACTCACTCTAGTTAAAATCTTAACAATCACTTTTATACTGGAGGAAATCCTGGAGGAAATCCTGATTAGCTCATAATCTCTGCATTCTCTCAGTATCCCAAGGCTGTGAAGAAATGAAGAGCAGTAGAAGCAGCCATGTGGAAATCAGCTAAACAGTGTCGGCTGGCGGGTCCAGCAGGGAGGGCCTTCTCTGTGGCTGCCCTGACTCTCTGGAAACAGCTACCTCCTGAGATCCAGACCATCCCCGCCGTATTGGCCTTCCAGAAAGCTGTAAAGACCTGGCTTTTCCGACAGGCCTGGGGCTATTGATCTTATGGGGGTAATGAGTGAGATCCTTCCATGAATGATATGCAAGAGTTTAACTGTTTTAACTGTAAATTATTTTTATGTTTATGTTTTAACTGTAAACTATTTCTTTATTTTTTACTTGTTGCAAGTATTTTAATATTTAGACATTTACTTGTACCTTGCATTTTAATATTATTGACAAAATAAATAAATAATAAATAAATAAATAAATAAATTGTTTTTAAACAGTTTTTAGAGGTTTTGTATTACTATTGTTGTTTTATATTTCTGTTGTGAGCTGCCTAGAACCCCTAGGGGGTTGAGCGGCATAGAAATTGAGTAAACAAACAATCAAACAAATAAAATAAATGCCACCTGCATTGCGAAGCAACACCCTCTTTTTTTTCCTTTATTAGGAGCTATGTTTTTCATAGTGACTTTGGAAATCAACTTTCACTATTATTATGAATCAGGTGGGTCAATGATTTGACTTCATGTAAGGTTTCTCCTTGAGTTCAAAGATACTCAGTGTATCTCTGTATTTACAGCCGTGATACATAAAAATATATTTTGTGTTCAGACCATAGAAGAAAAGGCCTTAGTTCTATGCAGCTCATTTATATTGCTCCAAGCATGATAGGGCTGCTCATATTTAAAACCACAAGAGGAGTTATTTTTAGAACTTCTAGAACTTCTATTAATGTTAATTGTTAACATTTGGAAAAGTTTTCCCATCACTTTGAAATTGGAAGGTGAGGCTATATAAATTTGAAAAGATCCTTATGAAAATTAGCTGACATTGAGCTGTTAACTACATTAACTAAATTATTTTGGCACCAAAAATTGTAGATCCCATAAGAATATTGAAGAGTCCAGAGACAGGAGGCTAACAAGACGGTTCCTTTATTTCAGCTCTTTAAGACAAGTGACATTCAGCTGGAACGCGTCTGGGTTTAACAGAGAACAGGCGCTCCTTTTATACTTTTGCGGCTCCCGCCAAAAGAGAACTGTCAGCGTCTGAGCCAATCAGGCGCGACTTCTATTTTTACACAGCTTGCATAGAGACAGCATTTTTACATAGGAGCAACTATTTACATAGGATTCAACAAATATCGCTTTTAATAAAAACATTGCAGAAGCCATTTACATTTCTGGAGTTGTTTGTGTGACAGCTCAGTACCTAAAATAGTTATCTTTTGTTTAGATTGCCCAGAGATGAATCTTGAGCCAGTTCTAGTAGCATAATTGTACTGCAATAATAAATCAATAGAAGCAGTGTTCAGTCCATCTGTGACTCTGTGTGACCACATTGCACATATATAAGCTTGGATTTCAATTGTAAAACTATAACTCCAAACTATCCTGCCCCAGAATAAATTCACACACAGAAAGATGGTTTTGTTTTGTGTCTCGAGGCAAAGAAAGTACATGCTGGTATTACTATGCTGTTTCCATCAATTCAGTATTTATACTTCATATCATTTCAACTATAAGCTTCATTTTTCTATGATAATAATAGACCAAAATTTCCATATAGTTTTCAATCAATAGCAGAAATGCATTTGAGCCCCTTTAGCCAAAAGAGCTTTTAATATTTCTTCTGTGGAATGACATATATTTGAAAAACATTCTGATACCATGCACAAAGTAAAAAAACTGCAGAATAATTTTATATTTATTATTCATTCATTCATTTATGGCTTTGTTTAAACACATCTCTTAACTCTGTTCTCAGTGCTTTCAATAAGTTCTACTTACCTTCTGTGAGGGAAAAAGATCACTTGTATTGGGTATGAGAGGCCTATGTATAAACATTTGCTGTCTTCCCCTCTCTCTCTCTTTCTCTCTCTCTCTCTCTCTCTGTGTACACATACACACATTTATATCTCCACAATAGATTTGCAACTAATCATATTCATTTTCTTTCTTAAAATCTAGGGTTCCAATCATAGTTATTCCATTGAAACTCTTCCTTTGTTGGAAATCTTGCCTTGCCTGGTGCCTATAGAAACAAAATTACCCCAGAGTTCTGTTTACTAGGAATTACTAATCAAAATTACAAAAAAGAAATCTTGTACTTAATCATACATATTTTTACAGCGGCAAGGATTATCTATGTGCAAAATTGGAAAGGGGAAAATATCCCCAAAGAAGAGGGAGTTATTACAAAAATATTAGACTGCGCGGAGATGGATATGATGACAAGACGCTTGAATGATCAAGAAGAAACGAAATTTTATGAAACATGGAACAATGTTTATGAATGGATAGATAAGAAAAAAAAACTAATAATAGAAGATTAACAATAGGCATAGATACTTTGGTTTAAATCTTTCTTTTTTTATTGAGATTAATATTAGATTTAGTCTATATACATAGAATTGACAAGATTGTTTGACTTTATACTAGTTATAACTATTTTTCTTTTTTACAATATCACTTTTTCCTTACTAGATATTTTTGTATTAGTAGTATTGAATTACGCATTTAATCATGTATTCCTTTTTCTGTATCTGCATTTATACTTTTAAGAAAAGCGGGGATGATACATCCCCACATTCTATGTTAAATGTTTGTAAGTCTGTATGTTATTTTAAGAAAATTAATAAAAATATTGGTAAAAAAAAAAGAAACAAAATTTACATCATGTTTTATTTGAGGCAGGTGTGTGTGTGTGTGTGTGTGTGTGTGTGTGTGTGTGTGTGTGAGAGAGAGAGGCAATCTGGTTGGCATCTTTCAAACACCAGGGTTCAAATTCAGTGGTGCATATAGAGGAGTGGATCAAATCCATTAAGAGTATATAGAAACAGATGCTTAAGGTCTGAAAGGGTGAATAAGGTTTATTGAGGAAGCTGCACTCTTTGGGAGGGGATGCAGGAAGAGGGGAGGAAGGAGGAGGCGATTGGAGCTGCCAAATCCAGATGGTCACAAGACGTCAACAAAGATAGAGAATTCTCACTGGAGATCTGGATTTTTGCAATCCAAATCTCTTTTTTTTAATTAAAAAAAATTTTTAAGCCATTTTTGCAATCCAGATCTGGTAGTCAGAATAAGAGGAACAATTTATTTCTCCTCCCCTCCCCTCTTCCTAGCAATACAATTGTTTAAAAAGTAACCAAAACAATAACAACAAAATCAGAAGTCTAGTAGCACCTTTTCCAATTAACATATTTTACCAAAAAGGCATCCATTGTTGTGAACGTACTATACTCCATGTGTTATCATGTGTTAATCTGTTAGCAAAAAGGCACAGCAAAATAGGTGCTCAGTAACTAAGTTCCCCCTATCCCTGTCCAAAAGCGTAGTTCCATCTGTTCCAGGGATGCCATGAGCTCACAAAGAAAATAGCAAAGCTTGCTACATCCAGTGAGAGGGAGTAAACTTTTACATTTGATTAAAGGGAGTCAGAGAATCTTCATGCATATGTTCTGGGAGTGTGTTGAAGTTCAGAAATTTTGGAAGGAAGTGCAGAATGAAATAAATAAAATGTTAAATATTAAGTGGATAATTACAAAAGAAATAGCGATATTAGTTAAACAAAGAGAATTAAGAGACTTCAAAGAAATAAAAACAGCATTGGAAAGTGCTCAAGCGGTAGTGGTATTGGGTTGGAAAGAGTCTAAAAAATGGACATTACAGAATTGGTACTGGTACATGGTGGATCACATTCATTTTGAAATCATGGAAATAAGATTAAACGATTTTGACGAAAATAAATAGGAGAAGCTGATGGTACGATGGAATAAGGTGAAAGGTTATATGCTGAGTAGAATTTGTGATGAAAATGTGAAAAATAAACTCCAATCACTCTTTCAATAATAAACAAATGCAAAGTAGAGCTAAGGAAATAAAAGAATATAAACTAGTAAATATTTGAACCCCCCGCAATTGGTGGTGGTGGTGGTGGAATTGTTAGTCGGGTGATGGGCACATGCACTGTGCACCGTTTTATGTTTGTTTATGTTAATTTCAATGTGCAAAACCAATAAAAATATAACTTTTTAAAAAAGATTAAAGGGAGTCAGTTCTTATGACTAAAAATAAGAATCACCCTTCTGCTTTGTCAGACCTAAAGCCCGATGGCTCCATCTTATTTCCATAGTGGGCCACCAGATGCCTCTAAGAAGACCACAGGAGGATATGACTTTTATAATTCTTTCTACTGACATACTCTACTCGCTAGAATTGAGACCGCCACTTCCATATGGCATCTTTTTCACTGAGATTGGAGAGGATATCCACAGAAAACCTTGAAACAGCCATTTTGAAGTTCATCACTAGAATACTGAGAGCAAAGAAAGATGAAAGTGTGTATTCAGTATGTTAGCACACTGAGATAAAGCAAAAAAATAGATTTAACTCCACTGTTAACATTCTCTTTCCTTTCATTTCATTTCTCTTCTCTAATTTTATGTACTGACAATCAAAATGTTTTTTTAAAAAAACATTACATTAAAAAAAATGGAGCTCCTGAAAGCTACAAAATGAACTACAGACTGTTATCTTTGAGCTAGCAATGCCATAAAATTACCATGGAAAAAGTGTCAATCAGCTGTCAGGAGTACAATTTTCAAATGAAAATGCATCCTTCTTTGATTAACTTCTGTCAGATGTCTCAAAGCTATGAGATTTTTGCTGCAAATTGTTCTTTCAGATCAGGGCTTCTTAGAAATAACTTTGTGTAATTTTAAAAATATATATTTTGCTTACTGGGCCTTTCCTTCTTCTCTTGTGCTCTCTAACTTTAATCAATGTTTTATTAGGAATCTCTGAACAAGAAACAGATTTTGTCAGGGATTTCCAAGGAAAGGGGTCAAATCAGAATGGGGCCCACAACCAGGTGATCAAAGGACCGCCCATTTCTTTGTAAATAGTTTGCAATTGATTTATTTCTAAGGGAAAGCAATTGACCCAAAGTCACATGGCTTAATTTGGTTCTAAAGCAGGACTAGAACTCAGCCTTCCCAGCTCTTTGTTCTCTAGACTGGAAAAAATATATTTTATAAGGGGCTATATAGATGATCTCATATATCTTTTCCATGCTGAAAGAGCCACGGTGGTGCAGTAGTTAAAGTGCACTACTGCAGGCTACTTCTGCTGATCACTGGCTGTCAACAGTTTGGCAGATCAAATCTCACCAGGCTCAAGATTGACTCAGCCTTCCATCCTTCCAAGGTGGGTAAAATGAGGACCCAGATTGTTGGGGGCAATAGGCTGACTCTGTAAACTGTTTAAAGAAGGCAGTAAAGCACTATGAAGTGATATAAATTTAAGTGCTATTGCTATATAATCCTGTGCATGTGCTAGCTCCGAATCCTAGATAAGAAGGACTGCTTGCTTAATTAATAAAATATTTTATATTCTGTAACATGTTCTTATCTTCCTAATGTTTTTTCTTAATATGATCAAAATAGCTAGCTGTAAGATAATACAGTGATACCTTGTCTTACAAATGCGTCGTCATACAAACTTTTCGAGATACAAACCCAGGGTTTAAGATTTTTTTGCCTCTTCTTACAAACTATTTTCACCTTACAAACCCACCGCCGCAGCTGGGAAACCCCACCTGTGGACTTCCGTGTTGTTTTGATGCTGCAGGGGAATCCCAGCATCGCAAAAACGAGCACTTTGCTGGCAACGGAAGTCCGAAGGTGGGGTTTCCCAGTGAGGGGAGCCTCAGTGAAATCGCAGCATCGCAAAAACACAGAGGTCCAGAGGTGGGGTTTCGAGGACTTCGGTGTTTTTGCGACGCTGCGATTTCACTGATGCTCCCTTTGCTGGGAAACCCCACTTCTGGTCTTCCGTTGCCAGCAAAGCGCTCATTTTTCTGATGCTGGGATTCCCCTACAGCATCACAAAAACACAGAAGTCCACAGTTGGGGTTTCCCATGGAGGGGAGCCTCAGGGGAAGCCCAGCAGCGCAAAAACGGGCGCTTTGGCTGGCAAAAGGGGTGAATTTTGGGCTTGCATGCATTAATTGCTTTTCCATTGATTCCTATGGGAAACATTGTTTCATCTTACAAACTTTTCACCTTAAGAACCTCGGTCCAGAACCAATTAAGTTTGTAAGACGAGGTATCACTGTATTTACCTTTAAACAGCAAAGTACAAATTGCAAGAAGGATCTGTTTCATAACTCAGGTTCATAAAGCCTGGGGAACATTTAACAAGGACGTAATTTATGGTGCAAAGCTTCTGCTTCAGAACAAATGCTTGTTACAAGAACTTGGCTAAACTTATTGATAGATATTTCATCTATGCCAGGTTTCTGAGTAATTTCAAAAAGTAACCAGATGATGAGATTCATATTTACTAGAACAGCTGTGGCAGTTTCATCTTCACAAAATTATAAATAAATAAATAAATAAAAGTCCCACCGGGAATGCCACAGAGTCTGATAAACCCTGCATACCCAGTAGAACCATCAGAGTTTCACGTAGGGTACTTCAAATACTAGCTGCCCAGAGAGTTGTTTATGATGTGGAATATTCACATCATTTCAATTTGTATTCATCTTAAAGAGCTGGAACTTGCCAAAAAAAAGCATGGTCATCTAATTTATCATCTCAGCATGCTCAGAGACAATGAGAATAAATACACAGCAAGCAAATATATGCCTAGAGATTCAGAATGGGGGTTGAAAGGGGATGTAGTTACCAATTCTTGAGCGGTGCCTTATTTAGTTGGCTTATGCAGAAAGGCTGTTTGCAACACAAGGTGAACAGCTGAAGATTAATATTCCTCCCTATCTCCTCTATACAACCATTCCACCCTGGCCCTGGCAGGGCCCTGCATTTCGTGTTGAGTATGCACACCAAATCCACTTTGCAATATGTACTAACAGATGGCATGCCAGACATACTGGAATATGGGCTCCCCCATCATTCCCTCCAGGCAATGAGCCAAGATCCTGCTGTGAAAGAAGAGAGAGGCAGGCCCTTTTCTACTCCTTGTTTCATTCTACTTTTTAAAAAAATGCAATAAAACCAGCCTGCCCAGATTTGGGGCTAAAATAACAGATTTGGGCATGATGCACTCTCGGTTTCTAGTTACAAACGCCACCTCGTTATTAGAATACATAGAGTGGAAGACTACTACTTGATAACATATATATTAACATCATCAAGGTTGGTGTTTGCACAAACTTGGAAAAGGGAAAATATACCAAATGAAGAAATGGTGATTAGGAAAATGCTAGATTGTGCTAAATTAAGCAAATTAACATATGAATCAGAGAATAAACAAAATAAAGACTACTATACAGTTTGGGGAAAACTATATATCTGGATAGAAAAGAAAAAAGAATTGAACTAATGTTTAAGAAAAAGAAGGAATCAATGGAAACAGAATTGTAAAGTATTAAGCAAATTCATTTTGTGTTTATATATGTCACATGTTTTTTTGTTGAATTTGAAAATTAAGGGAGACTAGGATAGATCTATTTCGGCCTTATTTTGGCCTCATCAGCTAGCCATACCCACTGGGACTTGAACCTGCAACCTTTGCCTTGTAAGGCAAAGAATTATCCTCTAGGCTACAGTACCCAATCCCTTCAGCTCTGCACCAGGGAAGGGTTACATATTTTTGTGTCAAATCACCTGGTGTATTGAAGGAACATCACAGCTCCTTATTTGCCTCTGGGCCCAATCCAGGGCCATTTCCAAGGCAGTTAATTTTATTGATAGCTGACAATTCTATCTCTATGTGTCACATGGTTTTTTTTGCTGAATTTGAAAATTAAGGGAGACTAGGATAGATTTATTTCGGCCTTATTTTGGCCTCATAAGCTAGCTATACCCACTGGGACTTGAATATATATATGTGTGTGTGTGTGTGTGTTCGTATGTTTTGTTTTGTTGATTTATTATTAAAAAATTTTTTTAAAAAAAGAATACATAGAGTGTATACACAGAGCTTCATTCTGAGCTAGATCTCATTTTCATTTGCATGCTTTGTAAATGCCACAAAGACCAGAAAAAGAATTCCAGAATTAATAGGTGGGATTGTGCATTGTGAGTGCATAGTTTATTTCCCAAATGCAGCTCCAGGTCTGAACAAGTAAAGGATAGAAGCCCTGGAACTTCTTGATGTGGACAAGTGGGCACTTCTGTGCATTTTTAGAAAGCTATGATTTATTGTCTTGGTATTTCAGACAGTCACCACCTGCAAAAGCAAATCTAACTTCTCTCTGTGCTATGTCTACATAGCAGTGGCTCATTGTGCAGAAAACGTAATGGAAACTGGACTTCATCGCTATCTTTATTAAATAAAAGCAGAAAACACTAAACTCATCACTCAGTCTAAATTAACTAAGTGCAAAGCCATCTAATGATTACATTATTTAATGATACTGTCCATGTAATTAACAGACCTGGAACCTGTTCTCTGTCTGGCTACTTTAATGCTATTATCAGATCCAGCTCTGCTGTAGGTTACAGTGAACTACAAAATTTAATGAAAAAGATTAGAAGGATTAATGGGAAAGAAATGGTGGACAATAGCAAGCTGGATCCAAGAGGTAAAAGGAGGTGACTATGCAGGCAGGAAATCAGAGCACAGGAAGAACAATGAGGAAAAAAAGTAAGATTCTTCAACTGTAAGTTTATTTATGCATTTTGTATGTTTTAGTGGTAAGATTATTATTTTAAGCAGTTAATTAATAAAAGACAATTAAATAAAAGACAAATTGTACAGTATTCAACATATAGTGGAATACAATGGAACTACATTCACTTGGAGGGAAGTATGCAGAGTTTTGGTTTAGGCCAGGGTTTTTGTTTACCTTCCTGCACAGGTATAGACTGGGTGAAACTTGGCTTAATGTCAGTAACTGTCCCGAGGGATCTTGGAGTCCTAGTGGCCAATCACTTAAATATGGGGACATAATAGCAATGTTCCAAAAATATTGGGAAAAAATTAAAACTATACTAGAACAAATTACTTCTCAGACTATCCATGCGAAACCCGAACTATTTCTACTAGGAATCACAAGACAAAATTTTAGTAAAGAAAACAGATATATTATAATCCATATTATTACAGCCGCACGGATTTTATATGCACAATTTTGGAAGCAAGAAAAAAACCCAACTACCCTATCACTCTTGATTAAAATAATGGAATGCGCAGAAATGTCCAAACTAACAATGGAACTGCAAAACAAGGATGAGACAGATTTCTACAAAGTTTGGGATAAATGGTACCTCTGGTTAAAAAAAAGGAATTATCTAAAAATTACTCATCAAGAAAAATATCCAACAAAAACAACTTGAAAAAATAGCAATTTACATCACAAATCATAACATCAAACTGAAACAACAAACTGTAAACATCGATCGACACGAACTCCAACTTTACAAAGAAAATAAACCCCTAAATGAATTATATATATTGGCACTAAAAACTACATTCAAAACATATCGATAAAGCCTTAGGGTAAAACACATCAACTACGAGCTCAAACTACAGGCCGCAAATCATGAAAGACCCAGCTCTAACGCTGGTTTTCGCTTCTCTATCCCCCCCTCCTTCTTTTCCCTATCCCCCTTCCTTCTATATCTACTTCCCTCCCTTCACAACCCCCTTCTCCCACTCCCCAATTACTACATAAGTAGAGTGTAAAAAATGTACAATATGCGTATCTCTTTTGTCTTTCTGTATTTGGTTTTTATTGTATATATTTAATAAATTTATTTTTAAAAAAAAATAGCAATGTTCCAATATTTGAGGGGCTCCTACAAAAGCAGCAGTGGTCAAACTATTTTCCAAAGCACCAATAAGAAAGAAAAGTAACAATGGTTAGAAACTAACCAAGGCAAGAAGCAACCTAGAACTAAGGATAAATTTCCTATCAGTGAGAGCAACTAACCAATGAAATAACTGGCCTTCAGAAGTTGTAGAGGCTCCATCATTGCAGGCTTTCAAAGAGAGATTTGACAATCATTTTTCTGAAATGATTTAGATTCTCCTGCTTGAGCAGGGAGTTGAATTAGATGACCTCTGAGGCCCCAATTCTATTACTCTATGTCAGTGATGGGGAAACCTTTTTTCTTCGGGTGCCAAAAAAGCATGTGTGCATGCTATTGTGTACGTGCGAGTGCCCACAACCATAATTCAATGCCTGGGGATGGCGAAAACAGTTTCCCCCCCGGAGGCCCTCTGGAGGCCGAAAACGGCCTGTTTCCCAGCTTCTTGTGTGCCCAGTGAGTTTTGCCCTTCCCAGGCTTCAAAGGCTTCCCTGGAGCAGGGAGCGGGTAATAAGACCCTCCCCCATCCCCTAGGAGGCTCTCTGGAAGCCAAAAATGCCCCCAGAGTTCCTCTGTGTGAGTCAAAAATCAGTGGGCTGGCACACACATGCATGCTGAAGCTGAGCTAGGGCAATGGAGCCGGGGTGGCGCAGCAGGTAGAGTGCTGTACTGCAGGCCACTGAAGCTGACTTGTAGATCTGAAGGTCAGCGGTTCAAATCTCATCACCGGCTCAAGGTTGACTCAACCCTCCATCCTTCCCAGGTGGGTAAAATGAGGACCCAGATTGTGGGCTCTATGTTCTATATTTTGAGGTTGACTAACAAGAATTCTTAACACAATATTTTTTTTGAATTAATTTAACAATAAATATACAAATATGAGTAGGTGTTAAACACACTTCGATCAATTGTTGAGATTTGTTAGCATTTGGCTAATCTTGTCTAACCTTAAAAGCTAAGCAATGTTGGGCTTCTTAGAAAATGAGGATGAGATCCTCCAAGTGATTTCTGGGGCTGAACACATCCTAGAAGACTGCAATAGCCATTCACTTCAAAAAGTTCATTAATGTGCCCATCAGGAGCCAACATGAGCTGAAGGTGTCTTTATTCCTTTAATTCTAACGTAGCAATCAACTTAATACAATTATTCAATTCACTTTTTTGTGTTTTCGATTGCTCCTTATCTCTGTGAATCAAAAATAATCTCATTCATTTCTTTTTAACTTTTTATATCCTACGCCTACATTAAAGGTGATCTCGAACAGAATAGAATAACAGAGTTGGAAGGGATCTTGGAGGTTTTCAAGTCCAACCCCCAACTCAGGCAGGAAACCCTACATTATTTCAGACAAATGGTTATCCAACATCTTCTTAAAAACTTCCAGTGTTGGAGCATTCACAACTTCTGGAGACCAGCTGTTCCACTGACCAATTGTTCTAATTGTCAGGAATTTTCTCCTTAGTTCTAAGTTGATTCTCTCCTAGATTAGTTTCCACCTGTTGCTTCTTGTCCTACCCTCAAGTGCCTTGGAGAATAGCCTGATTCCCTCTTCTTTGTGGCAACCCCTGAGATACTGGAACACTGCTATCATGTCTCCCCTGGTGCTTCATTTCATTAAACTAGACATCCCCAATTCCTGCAATTGTTCATCATCTCAGGATGATGAACTTAAACCTGTAAAATGCAATTGCAAACATAAATATTTGAATTAAAAAACAAACATTAAAGTCTGGAATGAAAGCTTGTAAGAACTGGAGAAATAATGTGCACTGCCTCTGAGTATTCAGAATGCCTGCTATAAATGCTCAGCATTATGATGGCTCATGTTATCATTAACATGCTGCTAACAGCAGGTTAAAAGGAAAAAGTGGGAGGGTTGAACAGACTCACCACTTCCTGCCTTGCTGAAATAGAAATCCCAAGAGAAATGTTGGATAATTATGGCTTGATGCAGGTGTGGTAACGTTGGACTCCTGCCTGGCTGGACATAAGTAATTACAAGCTTTTATTATGCTAATCACAGCCCTCTTCCTCTCACATGAATTCTGTCACTGGCAAGTTGTCAATTTTTTAAAGAAATCCCACCAGATGTTCCTGTAGAATAGCAGTTGCTGCCTGCTGATGACTGGCCTTCATATTTTTGGCAAGTGTGCTATAAAAATAGATTAGGAAGGTAAAAGAACATCTGAAAATGCAATAGCATAACAATTCATGACAAACTTCAGTTTGCTCAGCTACATAAAGTGCCCTTTCTTGATCACGTTGGATTCTTCTACTGCTTTTATAAGTGGACACATATATTTACATGTTTAATATATGTCTATGATGGGGATTTAATTTTTAGACTGCTGCCTGGAGAATTTTAAAGCCTGAATTTAGAGCACTTGTATTTTTTTAAATATTTGTGCTTCTTGAAATATATATATATAAATGTAGATAATATTATGCATTGTAAGTTCCTAAGTTTAAGAACAGCTAAATAATGATCTTAGCATTCAGCTCATCGTGTACAGAGCAATGTGTAATATAATTGAACGTTTTGTATCCTGATGTACATGTCTTCATGTCTTCATCTTGCTTAATGAGATGGTTTACATAATGTGGAATATAGTGAATAATAATGAAGCTGTAATTGTGAAATTGCTTTAAAGATTGGAATAAATGCTATTTGATGGAAGGGCAAGTATCTGCATGATTATAGGCACTGTTGGAGTAGTGTTTTGCAGAAACTAGACCATCCAGATAGCCAAAGCAGCTAGCCAGCCTGCCTCCTACCAGGATATCAGGAAGAGTAATCTTGAAGATAATTGAAGGCAACTACTGCAGAGTTTCTTAAGAAAATATTCACTTCATAGCAAAACTATTCTATTTACACTGTAGCTATTTCTTTAGATGACACTATACACAATACTCACAAATCTCTATCTACTATTCTCAGTTACAATACACAGCTACAAGTCTTCAGCCAAGATATTCTTCCACAATAATCAGCCACCACAAGCCACAATATTCTGCCATAACAAGCCACACTAAGCCACACCTATGCAAAGGTGCATCATGGTATATACATTAGTCAACCAATCAGGTTACACTACAATCTGTAGATTCACCGTGACTAAGCAGTTTTACATTGTTAAAGTCATTATATTGATTACAATTCTTCTCTCTGCAATTTGGAATGTTACGTCAGAAATGCCCTAATCCTGACAGGTACAGAATTAAGGCTGGGCTCAATGAAGCTAATTTTGAAGATACGATTAAAACTTTTTTCTGTTTTATCGCATTGTCATGTATCTACACAAAAAGCTGTATCCTTCCTGGTGATTTTTGATTGTTTTAGTAACAAGCAGAACAAGAATTGAGTGATTCTTCTCAACCAGTAACTTCTTTTAAAGGGCTTTTAAAAAGTTTAGAATAACATTTACAAGAAATTGATATCTGCTTGTTCTGCAATAAAGCACAAATCATCTATAGAACTGGAGAGCTTCTTGATTATCTGGTTTTAACTTCTGATAACATTTTAGATTACTTGTGTGCTTATACAGAATGTTGCTTATGCAACATTTTCTCTGTGATTTTTCCAAGTTAAGCAGTTTCTTGCAGTGTTCCCTCTAATTTCTTTTTGGGGTGGGCGGAAAAGTATAGTGTCTGAGCGGCAGTCCCTTCGGGACTGGGCGGCACAGAAATAATAAACAAACAAACAAACAAACAAACAAATAAATAAATAAATAAAAAACCCACCCTGTTTTGCCTCAGAGAATTTCAAAATAAAATACTGTACTGTGTGTCTATTTCTTTCTCTTTTCCTTCCTCTCTTTTTTCTATCTGTTTCTCTCTCTTCCTCTCTTCTTCTCTTCCTCTCTCTCTCCTTCCCTCTCACTCTTTCCCTCTCGGCTTCTGGGCAGGTTTGGAAAACTCTGAGTTGATGATGATTTTTAAGTGAGCGATTGCTCACTGCTCAGCTTAGAGGGAACTATGGTTTCTTGCACTTTCTCACAGGCATAATTGGATAAATTAGTCTCAGCTAAAACAAAAGGGAGGGGGAGACTGGTAGAGGGGGAGAGAGGGAGGGGGAGAGAGAGATAGATATGGGCTTTTTGTTGCCCCTGCCAACTTTGATACTTCCCATTGCGCCCAGAAGTGTTAACATTTAGATCTTTGCTGGAAGTTTAAATTTGAAAAGGTGGTAACTCTTACATAATTTTTGTTTGGGAGAAGCCCAAGAAGAGACTGTGATGCAACATGCTGATTCATGAATGGAGAGGTCCATGTGGAAAACTTGCCCTGAAGACAGCAATGTGACTTTTAATTACCTTAAATCCCAACCTCTCTTTAAAATTAACCAGATGACTTTAGATCTTGCAATAGATCTTGCCTTTCATATTTAATATAAATTGAAAATTTTGTATGAGAATCTGTATTATTTTTTCTAGAACCAATTTTTTTGTGTGTCTTAATAGGATTTTTGATAGTATTTCTGCCTTAGATGTCCCACAAGACATGAGATTTCTACAATTTTGTATATATATTGTTAATCTATTGTGATTTGAGATACTAAATTAAGAATCATATCCACTAAGCCAGTGAAGGCGAACCTTTTTTTCCTTGGGTGCCAAAAGAGTATGTACGCACGCTATCACACATGCGAGAGTACCCATACCCATAATTCAATGCCTGGGGAGGGCGAAAACAGCTTCCCTCATCCCACCCGTAGGTCCTCTGGAGGCCAGAAATGGCCTGTTGCCCAACTTCTGGTGGGACGAATAGGCTCATGTTTCGCCCTCCCCAGGCTGCAAAGGCTTCTGTGGAGCTGGGGCAGGGAAAAAACGCCCTCCCCCATCCTCCCAGAGGCTCTCTGGAAGCCAAAAACACCTTCCCAGAGTCTCTCTTTGAGCAAAATATCAGCAGGCTGGCATACACGTGCAGGTTGGAGCTGAGCCAGGGCAATGGCTTGCGTGCCAGCAGATATGGCTCGGTGTGCCACCTGTGTCACCCGTGCCATAGGCTCACCATCACTACACTAAGCAAACCATGCAGATATAAATTCACCTCTGGGTACAAAAGCAGTTCAGATCATGCAGAATGCGGCCGCGAGAGCTATCGGGGGGTTACCTAGGTTCGCCTTAAATTGGCTGCCGATAAGTTTCCGGTCGCAATTCAAAGTGTTGGTAATGACCTTTAAAGCCCTACATGGCATTGGACCCGCATACCTCCGGAACCGTCTTCTGCCGCACGAATCCCAGCGGTCAATGAGGTCCCACAGAGTTGGCCTTCTCCGGGTCCCGTCAACTAAACAATGTTGTCTGGCGGGCCCCAGGGGAAGAGCCTTCTCTGTGGCGGCGCCGGCCCTCTGGAATCAACTCCAGAGGGATCAGAATTTATTTATTTATTTATTTATTTATTATTTAGATTTGTATGCCGCCCCTCTCCGCAGACTCGGGGCGGCTCAGAACAAAACAAAAACAGTTCGTGACAAATCTAAATTATAATTTAAAAATATTTTAAAAACCCCATTTACTAAGCAAACATACATACAAACATACCATGCATAAATTGTATATGCCCAGGGGAGATGTCTCAGTTCCCCATGCCTGACGACAAAGGTGGGAATTGCCCCAACCCTCCTTGTCTTTCGCAAACTACTTAAGACCCACCTATATCACCAGGCATGGGGGAATTGAGACATCTCCCCCGGGCTTTTTATAGTTTTATGTATGGAATGTGTGTGCTGCATGGTTTTTAAATGATGGGTTTTTAGATGCTTTTTTAATATAAGATTTGCTTACATTGTCACACTGTTTTATTATTGTTGTGAGCCGTCCTCCTGAGTCTTTGGAGAGGGGTGGCATACAAATCTAATAAATTATTATTATTATTATTATTATTATTATTAAAATATTTTGGTTATTACATATAAACATTTACCACAATAAAAGTAACTTTAAGGTATAATATTACAGCTGCATTTTCTGTAGCCCATGTTATGGGAAAGAAAAGCATTCAGATTATTTATCATACCTGAAAGTATCAATATTTGATTATACATTCTTGGTCTGTTAATGCAGTCCCTGCTATATGGGAAGTAACGTTCTTGGTGAGTTTGGCTTACCACATTACAACTGGTTCATCAGATAAGAATGATAACTAATTGAAATTGGGGAAGGAAGACAAGACCTGGAACGGGCCTTATAATAGGCTGAAATGACCTCTTTCTGATCATGCAGGAGAACAAAGCAGGACTGAATCAATGAAGAGCTTTTGAAATGTCTGCCCTGCCGGGAAACACGTAATTTGGCTTTATTTCAGGCATGAGTCCAGAGAAAGAAATCTTAGGGAGAAAGGGCCTTTGGAAGTGGTTCTTCCTGTTCTACCTTTCTAGCTACTGTGTAGCCAGGGAACTGTAGCAGGAGCTGTTCTCTGCACCACACAGGAGTAGCCCAATGTGGCTGAGCCTAAAGTAGAACCAGCTTTTACGGTGCCTCACTGAAAATATGTATGTATGTGCAGTATGTATGTATTTTTTTATTTTTTTATTTATTCTTTGTCCAATATACAATACATATGGAAGAGAATAGACATTAAGTAATATATATGACGATAGAAAGTAAAAAGAAGAGAAGTAGATGGGAGGGAGAGAGTATATATGATATAAGAGATAAGAAGAGAATATATATAGATATAGATATATAGATATAGATAAGGAGAGAATATATATGACACCAAAATTTTTACTACCACACTGTGGGCGTGGCTTATGCAGGACACCCTGCATTTTCTTTCAGCATCTTCCAGTGCAAATTGGGTGCTCTGGGGTGGAGCTCCATTTTCACTACCCCACTGCATTCCCCCCCCGTCCGGGCAGTAGCCCACCCCTGGTATGTATGTATGTATGGACCAGAGTACCTCCGGAACCGCCTGCTACTGCACGAATCCCAGCGACCGATAAGGTCCCACAGAGTTGGACTTCTCCGGGTCCCATCGACTAAACAATGTCGTTTGGCGGGCCCCAGGGGAAGAGGCTTCTCAGTGGTGGCCCCGGCCCTCTGGAACCAACTCCCCCTGGAGATTAGAACTGCCCCCACCCTCCCTGTCTTTCGTAAACCACTCAAGACACCTTTCCCCCAGGCTTTTTTATATTTTGTTTTATGTTTGGTATGAATGTGCTGTTTGGTTTTTTAAATAATGATAGGGTTTTATATGTTTTTTAATATTAGATTTGTTCCACTGCTATATTGTTTTTATTACTGTTGTGAGCCACCCCGAGTCTTCGGAGAGGGGCGGCATACAAATCTAATAAATAAATAATAAATACATAAATAAATAAATAAATAAATGTATGTATGTATGCATGTATTATGCATGTATATAATTTTTTTTCTGTCAATTTTTTTTAAAAAAGAAAACATATAACTCTTCCCTGTTAGAAGCTGAAACAGGAGGAAAAACTGTGCCCTAGCGATTAAAGCTACTGCCTTACAGACAGTCTAGGTCCACATCCCGGTAAGGGCACGGCTAGCTGATGAGAGCAAAATAGCTTGAAATAGTTCTATACTAGTCTCCCATTTCATTATCAGCAAAAATTCATACATGTTTTTTCTCTGTCTAATCTACACTAGTCTCCCTTCCTTTTCACTATCAGCAATAATATGTTATATTATGTATGTATGTGTTGTGGTTAGCTCTGGCCCAGCTCCTGCCCCAAGGAATATGGAGGTGGATGTGGGGGAAACATCCACATGCCACAGGTCTGTTTTGCTCCCGACAGAGTCTGCCAGCGAATTATCCTCTGACGAAGGAAGTGTGGGTGACATGGAAGAGGGGGATTTGGCAGACAACTCAGGAGGAGATCAATCATCTTTATCTTCGCTGGATTCAGATCAGGAATGTATGACAGACCCACGCATGAGTACAGTTATGCATAGGAGAAAACAATTTAAGAAATATTACAGGAGATAAGAGAGGCCACTTGTGTTTGGATGGGGCTCCAGTAATTAGAGCTGCTGATAAAAGAGCAACAGGCTGGCTTGGCCGTTGTGGAAGATTATCTGATCGTAGTTTCGTCAAGACCGTGAATTGTTGTTTCCTGTTTGTATTCAAGACTGTGTGTGGAATTTATTTATTTATTTTATTTATTTATTTATTTATTGGATTTATATGCCTGGATATGGAATTCCTGGACTCTGGATTATACTTCATTGTGAGTGTTTATCACTGTTTGGATAACTTTAGTGGACTCAATTACCCAGTTACTGGGGTAGAAATTGGATTGCATTTAAACTGTGCCTTGTTTGTACAAGAAATCCCTTTGAAGTTTAAAAGGGAGTTTTTTCTTCTCTTCTGTTGATAAAGAACATTTATTTTGCATTCAATCATATCTGTGTGTCTTCTTGGACTAATTACCCTGTAATTAAGGGTGGTTGGCACACGCTGGCAGGACATGTATGTATGTATGTATATATGTATGTATGTATGTATATCCCAAGACAGTCTCTTCTTGAGAATCAAACCTCTGATAAATTAAGTAACTTGCTATCTGCTCTACAAGCTCAATTTCTAGAGGCTGTCTTTCCACACTGCTTAAGGAGATGGTTGATCACTAAGCCAAAATAATGGTACACTGATCATACAGTTTCACTGGACAGTATGAAATATTGTACCTTGCGCCTTATGGGGAAGCTTCGGTGTCTGGAGAGTGGGGATGATGAAAGTGGACAATGATAAAAGCAGCAAAGCTCCACCTATTTGTACCTATATTGTGACATCATATTCACAGAAAAGCGTGCAGGATTTGCACTATGGCAGCAGAGTCTTGGCTACCTGTACGGGGAGGGCTTATAAATTCATGCACCTGCTAAGTTTCATGTACAGTAGCTGATAAGGGGAAACTCTGCAAAGTCATTGAACAGGGAAGCTGCATGCTGAAGATGCAAAGATAGGGAATAAGGTAAAGGAAACTTCTTAACATTTTTTAATTTATTTATCTATTTGTTTGTTTTGTCAAGTACATATTGGTGGTATACAAAGATATAATAATATTTATATATTATTATATTTAAATATATTATATAATTATATTATATTACTATAATATTAAGGGCATTTATTAAATCAAATGCTGTTTAAAACTTAATATGTCAGGTTTACTCTATACATAGAAGTTTTGGAGAAGGGATCAGACTTGTACTAACAATGGGATAACTAGCAGCAGTCTTAGTTATAAAACAACAGAAACGTTTGCTGCATTTCTGGGGCACATTGGATCAAAATGAATTAGTTTCATTGTAGTCTAGCATAGTGCGTATTTAGCTTATAGTTTAGGTCCCTTGAATAAATTACTGTTCAATTAGACAGAGAGATACATGTTTTAAGAATACAGGTTTATAATCAACTACAGGGGTTAATCTCAGAGTATTTGCTTTTGAGTTATAAATCACCCTTGCCAGAAATGAGCAAGCTTACTGTATTTTTCCATAGTTCTAAAGACATTGTGCCTGCTGAATACTAAGCCTTTCCCTTCTAATTTCCCTGATGGTTTGAGATGCTTTTTGCACAGAGAGAAAAAAAGGATCCAGCCAACAGAGATGCCTATAGGGTTTACATCATGTCTTCTCTCCTCAAGTTACTCAACTTGCCCTGTTTACTGCATTGTGAGTTGAGGGAACAAACAATAACTTCAAAATGGAATAAAAATGAAATGAGTCACAAAAGGGAAAGATCAAGTACTTGCCTAGAGCAGTGTTTCCCAACCTTGGCAACTTGAAGATATCTGGACTTCAACTCCCAGAATTCCCCAGCCAGCATTCGCCAAAACTTAAGATTTCTTCCAATCCTGTGGCTATGGCATTGCTGCTCCCTTACAAAAGCTTCAGTTAGGATGCTTTGATAGGTGGCAGGTTTAGTTCATCTCAGATATTGTGCTACACCAGAACAAAATAATGTTGTGATTTAATAAGACACGTCAATCCAGCTACCTTCTGGTTAGTATACCCCTCCTTTCCCAAATGCCTGATCTTGCTTTTATTTGGCAAACATGATTGCAAAGGAGGCCTGTGAGAATAGCACTGTGACCACAACAATGGAGGGAGATTATGATCCCTCTATATCAGGGGTCCCCAACCACCGGGCCGCGGACCAGTACCGGGCCACGGGGCATGTTGCACCGGTCCGTGGAGTCAGCAGCTGCTGGCCCTCATGCCGCCACCCCCTCCCTCCAGCGCTTCGCCTCCCGCCCGGCAAGAGGCCTCGGGAGGCAGGTTCTGCCGGCCACAGGACGATGGATGGGACAGAGGGGCGGGAAGGACCGAGAGGCTCAAGCCTCTTTTGGCTTCTGCCGCGGGGCGCTTTTGCGTTTTTGGCTGGGGGGAGGCAGGAGGGCCAGCCTGACCCCCTCTCTCCAGCGCTTAGCTCCCGCTGGGCAAGAGGGCTTGGGAGGCAGGTTCTGCCGGCCACAGGACGATGGCGGGAAAGAGGGGCGGGGAAGACCAGCACCCCCATGCTTAATCCCGCCCCCAACCACGCCCCTTTCCGCCCCCACTGGGCCATAGAAAAATTGTCTTGCTGAAACTGGTCCCTGGTGGAAAAAACGTTGGGGACCACTGCTCTATATAGAGCGCTGGTGAGACCACATTTGGAATACTGTGTTCAGTTCTGGAGACCTCACCTACAAAAAGATATTGACAAAATTGAACGGGTCCAAAGACGGGCTACAAGAATGGTGGAAGGTCTTAAGCATAAAACGTATCAGGAAAGACTTAATGAACTCAATCTGTATAGTCTGGAAGACAGAAGGAAAAGGGGGGACATGATCGAAACATTTAAATATGTTAAAGGGTTAAATAAGGTCCAGGAGGGAAGTGTTTTTAATAGGAAAGTGAACACAAGAACAAGGGGACACAATCTGAAGTTAGTTGGGAAAAAGATCAAAAGCAAGATGAGAAAATATTATTTTACTGAAAAGAGTAGTAGATCCTTGGAACAAACTTCCAGCAGACGTGGTTGATAAATCCACAGTAACTGAATTTAAACATGCCTGGGATAAACATATATCCATCCTAAGATAAAATACAGAAAATAGTATAAAGGCAGACTAGATGGACCATGAGGTCTTTTTCTGCCATCAGTCTTCTATGTTTCTATGTAACAATTTGATTTTTATGCTACTTTCCCCCCTAATCGGTGCCAGTGTACAGAACAATGAAAACCAGCAACAAATAACCAGTGCTAAAAGACAATAAAATGACAAACATTAAAACAATGTTAATATTTTAAAACATTCTGGAACAATGGCTATTGTTCTGGAATAATCATCTTTAAAAAATACCTGATAAATTGCTTTTGTATACTGATAAGTTGCTTATCAGTAGAGCCAAAATAATTTTGCTGCTGGAGATAAGGCAGCAATTCTGCCATCTCTTCCCCACCACACAGAGTGCAGAAAACACAAAACATTATGCTGTTTTAGGACCTGACACTCCCCCCAAATGTTAACATTATTTCCCTTTCTGGAATTTAAAGAAGAATGAAATCTGAGGTGCTTTGTCTGCATTCTGCATAAAGGTAATACTGGACCAACAAAGACCAGCCTTTAATTGCAAACCATATTTTTGTAAACACTGTTATATAATACAATTAAAAGTGATAAAATATACTAATAGGTTCCTTCATTGAGGAAGAAGATACTAGCAAGCAACTTCTAAAGATGTTGCCAAGAAATTGGTAGGGCCATGTGGCTAAAGTAACCAAGACTGGATTGGTGTAGACTGTTGACCAGACAGATTATAACATATAAGAAACAAGAAACATATTGTTGGCAAGACAATCTTTTCCAGTCCCTGTCCAGTTCAGATTATTCTTTCTTCTAAGAATAGCATCACAAAGAGGCTCTGTTTGCACAATACACTTGCCCTTGAACTCTAGAATTTCCTGAATTCTTCGGTCACACTTTGGGGATTCAATACACTATGTAAATTCAAGCTTAGGATGTTGAAAACAAGATGCTAACTTGGAAATGCAGCCTTTCGGTTGAAATTGAAAACCTTTGCTTGCTGATAGATTTCTGGACTCTTAGAAAAGGTAGAAACAGTTGGTTAAATACTAAATTTAATAAACAAATATTCCAGGTGAAGGGATTTCTATCAGATAATCAAATTGAGCCATCATTTTGAGTCTGCAGAGAGGGGCGGCATTCAAATCAAATCAAATCAAATAAATAAACAAATAAACAAATAAATACATACATACATACAAATATTTATTTAATATAATATTCTTGTTAAATAGGGATGGGAAAGTTTGTAGACCTGTTACATAAAGGGGATGAGAATTTATCTGGTCCCCCTCCCCCAACTTCCAACCTGGGTGGATTCCATATGTTTAAAGTTAAATTTATTTGATACTTGGGTCATTTTTTTTTCTTTTTTGGTTGTATGGTTCCCATCCCCCACCCCATTTTGTATTTAATGTTTGTTGATAAAAACAAATACAGTACAGTACATATTTTTAAAAAGAAATAGTTGAAATCTGGACTCAAAAGCAGATGCTGAAATTTATGCTAGCAAATTTCTGAATGCATTTTATTGAGCTCTCAACTTTTCCCTATAAGGTTTACCTTCAACCTGCTTATTTTCAATTCCCATTAATGGAGGTCCCATAAATTATATAAAATTAAAAAAAATTAAAAATAAATTTTATATAAGATATTGGAACATTCCCAAATCTTGAATTAAACCAAAGCAGGTGGGCCTGACATGAATAAATTAGAAATTAACTTTATACCTTTTAAGATGTCAAAGGACATATGAACAGACTTCGCTGGTAGACTCGGAAAATCTCAGAAAACAATTAAATACATAGGTGTGCATTAAATTTCTTAATAATTTGGTTTCAGGCGAGTTTAATAATAAACAATAGGTGTGTTATAAATTCACATGATAAATCTCATCATAGGCTAAGAAAATCTAGTAATAAGTAAGCCAGAACAGCTTCTGGCTCTGAAGCTACAACTTGTAGACCACATTATTAAAAGGAATACTTTAAATATTTAGATCAATTTGGATCAAAATGATTGAGAGGGAGAAGATTAAAGTGCTTTCCAAAGGCCTGGGGCAGAGGCAGGGCACAAAAAAAGGTCATCTGATGTAATCTTCAGGTGTGCTTGTTTTGATTTAGTAGGCATTTTCTTCGTTTGCTGCCACTTCTGAGTATAAAAGAAGGATTATGCTGAATCAGATAAAAAGACAGTGGCCAATATCCATTTTTGCCCTCAGACTTCATTTGGGACCAAAGCCCAAACCGTCGGTAGATTTGACCCCAAATTGGGATTTTCCCATGTATTTTACAAGGAAATGAAGTTAGGATTGAAAAGTCAACATCCCACCAAACCTATGAATCCATTGTTATTGTCCATTTTACTCACTGAATTCATGAAGAGATAATTCTAATCCTAAATGGATTTGCCCCCAATGGGATTTTTATCTTGTATTTTACCAACAAACGTTGTTTAGATATGTAGCACTCACATCTGAGAAAATGTAGGGAAAGTAAGTTAGTACCTCCTCTGGTAAGCAGTAGAACAGCTTGCCTTCAGACGTTCTGGGTACTTCATCACTGGAGGTTTTTAAGAAGAAATTGGACAGTCACTTGTCTGAAATGGTGTAGGGCACTGATGGCAAACCTTTTTTTCCTCAGGTGCCAAAAGAGTGTGTGCGTGTGCACTATCGCGTACGCACAAGTGCCCACACCCATAATTCAATGCCTGAAGAGGGCAAAAACAGCTTCCCCCACCACCTGGAGGCTGGAAATGGCTTGCTTCCTAACTTCTGGTGGACCCAGTAGGCTATTGTTTCACCCTCTCTCATGCCCCCGAAGGCTCATTGGAAGCCAAAAACTCCCTCACAGAATCTCTGTGCGAGACAAAAATCAATTGGCCAGCACACACATGCACGTTGGAGCTGAGCTAGGGCAAAGGCTCGCGTGCCAGTAGATATGTCTCTGTGTGCCACCTGTAGCACCCGTGCCATAGGTTCGCCATCACTAATGTAGGGTCTCCTGCTTGAGCTGGACTAGATGACCTCCAAGGTCCCTTTCCAGCTCTATTCTGATTGATTGATCATTTCCTTTTTCTAACTAAAAATGCCAGATGTTGATTTTTTTCACAAGGACTGCACCATCAACAAACCATCAAATCTTTGTTTCACTTTGGCTAACATATGGCTGATCTGGCTTAGTATGTTGTGTGATTACTTTATGACCCGGTATGTCAAGTGAACCTGGAAAATTGGATACAGTAAACAATTAAGCCATTGTTAATTTTAGAAGCATTTTGAGATTGGCAGGTGCAAGACACCCTCGTGCTTTACTTCATATAGGAGAGCTCAGTGCTGCAAGCAAGTTGTATTGCATCTGAATGTTTAAAGGCAGCCTAATACCGCTTTTACTAACTAACTAACTACCGTGTTTCCCCGATAGTAAGAACCCCCTGATTGTAAGACATATGGGGGGATTCAGGGGGGTCGGCTAATATAAGCCATACCCCGAAAGTAAGACATATGTCTTACTTTCGGGGAAACACGGTACTAAAAGCGAGGGAGGCGTTGGAGCAGTTCGCGGCGCCCTGGTGGCGGTTCCCTCCGCTTTGACGGCGCTGGTCCGCTCGCTCGTCCCCGCAACTGACCCGTTTCCCCGACACGCGTCTGGAGGGGAGGAGCCGCTCTGCGCAGTTGGGCAGCCCTGCCTGCCGGAAAGGAGGCAGGCGAAGGAGGGCGCAGCTCTGGCCGCCCGCTCGGCTCGCTTCTACAACTTCGGACCAGCGCCGTCCTTCGCCTCGCATTTCCGGGTTGGTGAGCCTGGATTGTTTTTCCTGCGAGCGCTGGTCCCCGCTAAGCCTTCTGCGCCTGACTCGGCGAGGCGAGAGGGAAGAAGGAGAAGCGCAAGTGGATGCGGAGCGAAGGACGGATAAATGCCTCCCGGGCGCTCCGCATCCACTTGCGCTTCTCCTTCTTCCCTCTCGCCTCGCCGAGTCAGGCGCAGAAGGCTTAGCGGGGACCAGCGCTCACAGGAAAAACAATCCAGGCTCGCCAACCCGGAAATGCGAGGCGAAGGACGGCGCTGGTCCGAAGTTGTAGAAGTGAGCCGAGCGGGCGGCCGGAGCTGCGCCCTCCTTCGCCCGCCTCCTTTCCGGCAGGCAGGGCTGCCCAACTGCGCAGAGCGGCTCCTCCCCTCCAGACGCGTGTCGGGGAAGCGGGTCGGTTGCGGGGACGAGCGAGCGGACCAGCGCCGTCAAAGCGGAGGGAACCGCCGCTAGGGCTGCTGCCGCGCTGCCGAGCAGATCAGCTGCTGGGCGGCCGAAGAAACCTTCCCTGGGTCTTCCCGACTTCACCCTGTCAATTTGGTGAGTGGAGGCGGGAAACGGCGGGGGGGGTATGTAAGACATACCCCGAAAGTAAGACCTAGTGGGGCTTTTGGGGGTAAAAAGAAAGTAAGACACTGTCTTACTATCGGGGAAACACGGTAACTAACTAACTAACTAACTAACTAACTAACTAACTAACTAACTAACTAACTAACTAACTACCCAACCAAACAACTAACTATTTATTTAATTTTATTTATTTTTGTCAAACAAGTATAGGATTGTAGTTTGTATAAGCATAACATACGTAGTAAATAATGAAAAAAGACGGACAGTAGGACAGGGATGGTAGGCACAATGGTGCGCTTATGCACGCCCCTTATTAAAAGAAACTTCTTTCCTTTTTTAAAAAATAGATTTTTATTAAGTTGGTTTACATTTAAAAACAACATAGAAAAAAAATAAAGAACAAAAAATTTACAGACAGTAGAACATACACCGCAAAACACAACTGCTGTCTGTAGTGACAGCTAAACTATAGTCAATAATTTCCATTGATTTATTAACCTCTAAGTTCATCTTACAGTGCTAAATATCAACAATAGATGTTCAACTTTTAAACAATAAATAATTTGCAAAGCACTGCTCATATTTCCATAAATATCTCTCCCTATTATACAATAAGTTTATTCATTTACTTAAACAACTTCTTTCCCAATTAGATATAAACTAAGACTTCGCTGTTTCTTTCCAGCTCCTCTCCCTTCCTTTCCCCGCCATATCCCCAGCCGCTAAAAACCAAAACGTGCAGCCATTTTATGCATCTGCAGAAATTTTAGCTCAAAATCTTATCACAGGCTGTGCCAGCTACCACTGCAAGAATGGAACAATTCATAGGTACCCTGCAGTTAAACCCCATTCCTCGTCCCCATAGTCTCTTATACGCGGACTCTACTTAGGAAGGGCCGCTAGGGGTCAGTATTCAAACGGACGGCGCTTTGACAACAACCGCACTCGCACCGAGGGATAACAAACAGCGCCAGTTGCCAGATTGATTCTTCCTGTGCAAAAAAAATAATTTAAAAAATTCCTTAAAGAGGCCGGAGCTTGCGATTCCAACTGCGCTCGCCTCCCTGTTGCATGATGGGAATCGTAGTCTCCCAAGGCCCGGGCTGGGCTTGCCTACCAAAGGAGCCAAGACTACAAGTCCTACAATGCCGCGGGGTCAGTCGGTTGGCCGTTCCTTTTGAATGATTTCACTGCGGTTTACATTCCCAGGGAGTTTCGCAGCCGCAGTAAGAGACCGGGAGGGGGGGAGGGACAGGGGGGCAGGAATCATGGTGTGAGCAGCGCCGGGGCGACCAAGGAGCCGAAGAACGGCGGATGGCACGCCGGGCAAGGGGCGCCGGAGAGGAGGGGACCATGGCGGGGTGCTGAAGGTGCTGAAGGGGCGGAGGGTTGCTGCGGGGTCCGTCCTTCTGCTTTTGCTGCCCCTGCCGCATTTCCTTCCTTTTTTGCCGGTCTGGAAACCCCCCCTCCCCACTCGGCCGCCTCCGCCTCGCTTGCAAAAAAAGATGTCTCTAGTCATGGAAGAGGAAGACTACGCCAAGCTGGTGATGGAGTCGGAGCCCGAGTGGTTGCGCGCCGAGATCAAGCGGCTCTTCGTGGAGCTGGGCGAAACCACCCGCGAGAAGATCCAGGCGGCCGAGTACGGGCTGGTCGTCTTGGAAGAGAAGCAGCAGCTCAAGCAGCAGTACGAGGAGCTGGAGCTGGAGTACGAAACCACCCGCACCGAGATGGAGCAGCTGAAGGAGGTGAGTGAGGGGGCAATGCTTCTCTCTCTCTCGGGCGACGGGCTGCGCCAGTCAGCCTGGGCTCTGGGCTGCGGAGCGCGGGGGCGGCAAGAGCGGCTCCTTCTGCAGGCGTAGCAAGGCCCGTTGCCCGCTGCTGGGGAATGGTGGTGGTGAGGGGGACAAGGCAGGAAGCCTGGACGAGCGCTTGGAGAGAATTTCGCCCACCAGCCGAGCTTGGGCCGAATCTTGCACGCTTGGCGCCGTTAGGCTTTGGATTCGCGCAAGGGATTGCTTGACCCTTTGCGAGTCAAGGATGGGAATGACTGTGTGGACAGAGGAGCTGAGGGTCTGGATAGCGGGGTGGGTACATGGTGATGTTTGTAACCCTCCCCCCTCCGTTAAGATGTCACCCTGAATCCCTCGGGAATGGGGGGCACTCAAATTTAATAAACAAACAAATGTCCTATAGATAGCCCTCACCGGAAAACAGATGCGGGCTTCGTGGTCGTTTGGTATACCTATTGTGAGCCGCCCCGAGTCTACCGAGAGGGGCGGCATTCAAATCTAATAAATAATAATAATAATATCCGGCAGACCCCAGGCATATTTATTTATTTATTTATTTTATATTTTATTTATTTTATTATTTGCCAAGTCTGTATTGATAATATACATAGATATAACATTGTTTATATACATTAAGATGGGTACTGATAAGAGGGAACAATTGGACAGGGATGGTAGGCAGGCTGGTATTGTACCTCATAATTCTTGACAAATGTATATTTTATGTACACTGAAAGCATATGCACCAAAGACAAATTCCTTGGGTGTCCAATCACACTTGGCCAATAAAGAATTCTATCTATCTATCTATCTATCTATCTATCTATCTATCTATCTATCTATCTATCTATCTATCTATCTATCTATTTTATCTATCATCCATCCATCCATCCATCCATCCATCCATCCATCCATCCATCCATCCATCTATCTATCTATCTATCTATCTATCTATCTATCTATCATCTGATTATCTATCTATCTATCTATCTATCTATCTATCTATCTATCTATCTATCTATATCTATCTATCTATCTATCTTGTTATGCACACCCCTTACTGACCTCTTAGGAATCAGGTGAGGTCAACAGTGGACAGTCTATAAGGGTAAATTTTGGTGAGGAAACCACAGAGTCAGGTAGTGAGTTCCAGGCATGAACTACTCTGTTGCTAAAGTTGTATTTTCTAGTCAAGTTTGGGGTGGTTCAATAGCAATAGCATTTAGACTTAAATACTGCTTCATAGTGCTTTTACAGCCCTCTCTAAGCGGTTTACAAAATCAGCCTATTGCTCCCAACCATCTGGGTCCTCATTTTACCCACCTCGGAAGGATGTAAAGCTGAGTCAACCTTGAGCTGGTGGTGAGATTTGAACTGCTGAACTACAGATATCAGTTAGCTGAAGTAGCCTGCAGTGCTGCACTCCAACCACTGCACTACCCCGCTCTTTGAAGTTCACTCCCCCACCCTGCATGCAGTGTCACAAAAGCCACTAGGAGTTGGATTCTTGATCCTTCTCCAACTCCTTTGCTCTGGCGTCATGCTGTTGTAGTCCCCTTAAAGAGGCAGCTAAGCATCCCCCTTAATGTCTCCTTCCCTTGACATCTGCTGAGATCTCATTGCAGAACTGGGAAATGGGCTGCTAAAGGGTCCTCAACGCTTGAGCTTGAGGGATCATCTGCCCACCTTCTCTTTCTTCCTTCTCTTTCTTCCCTCCCCTGTAGAGTGCTCAGGCCTGTTGGCATTTCCGTTGCTATTTAAAGGAGCACAAACCCCACAGGTTTTCTTTCTCAATCTGACTCTCTGAAATTGCCAGAGGTTTATGTGCTTTCTTGTTTGTTTTGATGTTTGACATGTTCTTCATTGGACAATTTGGGGGTCTTACATTTTCTGGCCCCCATTTCCCATTTCTTAAGTGCACACAATATAATATATATATATATATTTGTTTTCATAATCATCACCATGTCAATCCTTCAACTAAATGTGATTCCACCAACCAATCAAATCACTAAAACATAGCCACCCAATCTACATGCTACATTCAAACCAAATCTCCACCCCCACCACTATTTATAAGGAACAAATGGCAGTTGCAAACAAACTATATCTACAGCAGCACGAAGCTTACAACTTCAGCCTGATGATGGTGAATGTGATTTCACCGAAACGTCGCATAGACACTCAAAATATTACACGGGGCAAAATCCGAACTCAGAACAATCTACATATATATATACATATATGTAGCCTAGAGGATAATTCTCTGCCTTACAAGGCAATTTGACACAAAAATATGTAACCCTTCCCTGGTGCAGAGCTGAAGGGATTGGATAATTCTCTGCCTTACAAGGCAAAGGTTGCAGGTTCAAGTCGCAATGGGTATGGCTAGCTGATGAGGCCAAAATAGATCTATCCTAGTCTCCCTTAATTTTCAAATTCAGCAAAAAAACATGTGACACACACACACACACACATATATATATATCAATTTTGAAACAGATACTTTTAATGGTTCATTAGAGAAATGTTCTCTGTTTAGAATTGATAATTGGATAGTAAAAAACCAAATTGATCTGAAAATTATTCACCTTTTGGAAATTTTACTGTCTTGGTGGTTCAAATGTTGACCTTAATACGTACACAATTGGAATATCCATCATTGTGCAAGGGTGTTTCCAAAGAATTCAGTTTTTATTAAAAACTTAACAAAGGTCTGAATTCCCATGTACAAAATATCCTTTGATTTCACTATTTGTTGAATGGCAAAAATACTTCTTCAGTTTTCTTGAATTTTTCTATATTTTCATAACCCCAAGGAATTGATAGAAGAGAAATTTACACTTGTCATTCTTTGTTTAGGTAATTTTGTATAAATTTGATTTAATTCTGTTTTCTTGAATTGTCTATCCTAGAGCATCAGTTTTGACTTTGGGGCCCTAACATATAGTTTCCCCCCCATGCCTTTTGGGGACAGTATAGTTAAATGGGGGAAAATAATAATTTTTTCTTTGTGTGGTTCTGCCTTGCCCAGTCTCCAGGTAGGTAGGAGAAGGAAAAGAGCTGTAGCAGAAGGCAGTGAGAATGTAACTTAGCAGGATGCATATATGCTGGCTCCTTCCTTTGTATATCAGTTGTAGTGAATTATGGATTAGAAATGAGAGCTTTGTCGTGGCCTGAAAAATGGTAATCACAAATGCTTAGAGGGAACATTGGAGGGAGGTGAATAGCGATCCTACTTCTATTATTGCAGAACAACTAATAATTTGCCAGCAACAGGGACATTAAAGGGGAACAGGAAAAGTTAATTTAATGTAATTAAATAGCAAAGGACTCCATACTGGCACAGTTTAATAATGACTTCTTTTTTTAGAATAAAGTATTTAATATTATTCACTTTTAAACAATTTTTTCAGCAGGACACCATTAACTAAAGAAAAGTGGTTTCACACACACACACACACACACACACACACACACACACACACACACACACGAGTCCTTATTAAACATATGTGTCCAGAAATACTGTTGCAAAGTAATGGGAAAAATTCCTGGAGGGCGTATGGTTGCCAGTACAGTATTACTAATGGCCTGCTCCCCCCCCCCCCATGTCTGCACCATGTTTTAATGTTACCATCTGCACTGTCAGCAGAAGTGCAAATGTGTGGCTTTTCTGAGAAGGAGGTAGGATTATCACCATCAGTGGAGAAGGCGAGGATTTAATTTCCCTTCCAGAATTTGTGGCCCCTTCCTGTAACATCTATCAGAATTGAAATATGTTACTGAGGGTGAAATACATGTGAGCAGACTTGCAATAGAATTTGAACTGGGTGTGAGTAAGCATATCTGCCCAGATAGGAACCTATTTGCAAACCAGTAAGGAAAGTAAGTGAATATCACTTCTGGGCATGTCAAAGGGCGCAGTTGTGCCTGGTATATTGCAGTTTATCAATATAGATAAGATCAAATCATTTATCACAGCCAGAAGACTAGAGAGTAGCGAGTACAGTTTCAAAAAATGAAACTATACTCAAGAAGTAAAGTATGTTTAATATAGTAATACAAGATGAAGAGTGCCATAATAACATAAAATACAAATAAATAGATGACTAAGTTCTTAGCTATAAGTAAAGTGAATAGACCTAATAGAAGATTACTAAGTAATCTTGAGAGTATTCATTTGGTTCTTATCAGACAGGAGGAACAACAAATAGAAGTTGTGCTTGGAAATTTCCTCAGGGAGGAAAGGTTATTCAGGAATAAATTCCTATAAAGGGAGTAACAAAGGAGCACTTGACAATGAAAGAGGGCATTTTCACATCCTGGTTTTGTCAGTGATCTATCTAGCTGGACTTCTAGATCATGTAAACTCTTGAATTTAGTAAGAAAGGTCTTATTAGTTGGATCTAGTCAATAGTTAATAAATCTTTAGATGTCCAGTGCCTTAAAGAAAGTGACAGTTTGGTCTACTTTGAATAAACTTTTCTTAAACCCCAACGTTCTGGATAACTACTCTCCAATGGTATTTTTTTTTCTTAAACTAGGTACAGGTAGTCCTCAACTTACAACTTACAAAAGTTCATTTAGTGACTGATCCAAGTTACAACAGCATTAAAAAAAGTAATTTATGATGTTTTTTCACAGTTATGACCTTTGCAGTATCCTTGTGATCAGATGATCAAAATTCAGATGCTTGGCAACTGGTTCGTATTTAGAACCATGGCTATGTCCCAAAGACATGTGATTCTCTTTTGTGAACTTCTATCAAGCAAACTCAAAGGGCAAGCCAGATTCACTTAACAACCAAGTTACTAACTTAACAACTAAGCTAAGAATGGTCATAAAATGGGGCACAACTTACTTAACAAATTTCTAACAATAGAAATTTTGGGCTCAATTGTTGTCATAAGTTGAGGACTACCTGTACTGGGGAGGATGATAGCAATCCAGTTGCAGGCACATTATACACATTAATTTCACTTTGATGTCATGTCTGAATATACAGTAGTAGAGAATCAGCCTTGCTTGCCCCAATTGAGATATCAGGGTTTTTAGATTATCTGGGATTTATCATCAAACTTTGACACTATTAATAATAGCATGTTGCTAGAACAGCTTCTTAAGTTCAGTATTGAAAGATTAATGAAATTATTTCATTCATTCATACCTGCAAGACTGATATCATTAGTACTGGTATATTGACATTGTGTAACACTTCCCAGAAAGTAATGATGGACTGAAGACCAAGTTCCTTAAAACCCACCTCTGTCGTCAGGCATGGGGGAATTGAGATATTCCTTTCCCCCCAGGCCTATACAATTTATGCATGGTATGTTTGTGTGTATGTTTGATTTTTTAATAAGGGTTTTTAGTTATTTTAAATATTAGATTTGTCATATGCTGTTTTTTTATTATTGTTGTTAGCCACCCCAAGTCTACAGGGGGGGGGCATACAAATCTAATAAATAAATAAAATAAATAAATAAGAAGTTGATATGTACTCCATAAAAGTTGGTGCTATATTTGGATGAATGTTTCTGAAGGTTGAGATTTAGGAAATTGGTTTATATTGGATAAGGAGTACTTCCTCTGAAATAACAGCTGTGTACAGTACTGTGTACGGAAGGAGCCTAGGAGATTTATCAACAGATGCCTGGAAGAAGAACTGGATTGGAAGAAGAAGTGGAGAGTGGAGAAGGACTGAATGGATTTACTTTCTAATAATCTCTTAGTTGCATTGTTTATGTAGATACCTTGAAGACTTCAGAAGCTGCAACCACTGTAGCATAAGACTCAGTTTTTTCATCTTTAAAGAAAGTTGACTAAAAAGAACCCTGTAACACGGTTTGCTTGTGAGCTGCCAGAACCAGTTTAAGGTATTTAGTTTATAGAGCCTTAAGCAGATTAGGATACATTCTTTGCTTAAAATGTGTTTTGCTCAATACCCTCTAGCCCCTGCTTTAAGATCAGCTGGGAAGATTCAACTCATAGTGTAAGTGCCCCTTGGCAAAGCATCTTAGTGGCAACTTCCCAGTTTCCCTTGCTTGCTTCTTGGAGACAACAGTTGTGAAGCAGGGGTAAAATTCAGCAGGTTCTGGAGAACCGGTAGTGGAAATTTTGAGTACTTCGGAGAACCGGCAAATATCACCTCTGGCTGGCCCCAGAGTGGGGTGGGAATGGAGATTTTGCAGTATAATTCCCCTGGAGTGGGGTGAGAATGGAGATTTTGCAATATCGTTCCCCTGCCACGCCCACCAAGCCACACCCACCAAGCCACACCCACAGAATCAGTAGTAAAATAATTTGGATTTCACTACTGTTGTGAAGGGCATGGGAGCTCAGCAATTTGTATGATAGTAGGGTCAACATGTATTTTAGATTGCCAGTTACTTTGCTTTTTTATTTCTTTTTAAACAAACATTTTAAATTTTGTGTGTAATGTGTAAACATTTTGCTGTTATTTTTAATTGTAAGGCAATTTAAGATGGCTTTTATTGTGTTGTCCTGCTATAAATCCCTTAAGGATATAAAGTCTAAATAATTTTTTTTTCTTACTTTGTATAAATAACAAAATTCTATTTGTCGAATTTTAAGTTGATATTCATTGAAAGGAGTGGATAAAGGATAGGCTATGGGAAATTATAGTTCTGGGACTTTTATGAAGTTGTGGAGTCGGCCTAATAGTTAACAGATGTATGTGAGCAATCAGCAGAAAAAAATTGGATTTATGATGTGGTAGCTTTTTTTAAAAAAAAATACAGACTTTGTTTTGTAAACTTGCTGGGAACATTTTTAGTCCTCCTGCATGTTTAGTTAGAAGTAGTTCATCTGATTTTATTTATATAGTATATGCTTATAGAGTAATGTAAAAGACATCTTGCGACCATGTGAGCTGCGGCTTGTAACTTTGTGCTGTATTTTCAGTTTGTACTAGAAGAATGTGAACATTATAAGCTGATATTCTACAGATAGTTATTTAGGTCATGTGTACAGATCTTTTATTTACAGTTTTATTATTTGAGTTGTCTTGGAATTGGTGTTTAGATTCTTTATGTAACATGGCAAATACTATTACATGATACAAAGAACAAATAATAATTCACTAGCTCTCATGAATTTATACGGTAAGAGTTGAGCCCTGTGTACAGTAATGAATTGAATTGAAAATGGGCACCTATGGCATTGGATATTTTTGTGGAATCTGTCCACATTGAAATCTAAATTGGAACCAGACAGTAGAATAACAAATGTTCATCTCCAGCAGATATGGCTAATCTTGAAAAAGTGAAGATTTCAACTTATTTCAACAAGTTGAAATGAGGGAATTAAAACAAACTCTTCAAACATGGATGTTACTGGCAACATTTTCTTGATAGTTCAGTACATTACAATCATAAAACAGACAATAATAACAGTTCCAATTTGCTTTTGTCTGTATCCTATTCTATAATATGGTTTTCCCAGTTTGATGTTCCCTGGATATATGGATTTCTGTGTGAATTAATCTAAGTATGTTTTCCCAGTTTATTAGATGACTTTGGGCAGAAATTTCAGATTAGGAAATAAATATCACATGTCAAACATTGCATATAAATGTTAAATATTAATGCACCCAACAAGATATACAAATGAACATCAGGGCCCAGTTTCTCCTAGTTCAGGCCAGATCGCCCGAACTCTTGGCGACCTGCTGGTGATGTAATTTTGGTGTCATGGATCCAGTTCTGTCTGTGCCGGTCCCATGCTCGCTGCCATCTTTTTTTCTGAATTTTCAGCTGATTTTACTGTGTTTGGATGGCTTCTCCTCGTTCTGTGCTGTGAAAAAAGCCCTCCCACCTGCCCCTGGGTTAATACTGGCCTTTACTGCTTTGCCCGAAGCACAGCTGATCAGCCCCAGCTGTGTTTCGGGCTGAATCCACCTTCTGAGCTGCACGGAAGTGAAATCGCCCAAGGGATGGCACGCTTGCAAAACATCGTGATGTGAACCAGTGGCGATGAACATGTCACTTTATTAATACTATACTGGTTAAAAATTATAGCAAATTTATGTCAATGTTTTATGCTCTCCACAGGATTAGATTTATTTTCCCTTATTATAAATAGTCACAGACAAAAATAACTGTAAATTGGCATGACTCATCCAGTCAAGGTCCCTTAATTGAGTCCCCTAACAGGGATTCAAACATTAGCTGATCCAAAATGTCTGATAGCCTGGACTAAGAAAGACTGACTGGCCAGTGTGAGCTTTCATGGTAAAAGTGGACTCCACGTTCCTGGGTTTCAATTCCTAATCCAATATCTTGCTATGGCAGTGGCTATAATCCATTTTAGATTCAATAATAAGTGTGTTTAGCATTGTACATCCACCCGAAAAGTGATTCTTGTTTCAAATGAACCAGAGTTGTGGACTAAAGAGGTTATTAGAAGCTTATTTTTCCCATCTGGGTCATGATGAATTTTACTGGAAGAAGAAAAAACAGAGTATTTAAAAAAATAAATTCTACAAGTTAGCAAAATTAACAAAGAAGAAAAAATGCTATTGAAAACAATATACACTGCTCAAAAAAAATAAAGGGAACACTCAAATAACACATCCTAGATCTGAATGAATTAAATAGTCTCATTGAATACTTTGTTCTGTACAAAGTTGAATGTGCTGACAACAAAATGAAATTCATTGTCAATCAGTGTTGCTTCCTAAGTGGACAGTTTGATTTCACAGAAATTTGATTTATTTGGAGTTATATTCTATTGTTTAAGTATTCCCTTTATGTTTTTGAGCAGTATACAATTATCCTTTGAACTATAAAACATAGCCTCATGGACATAATTAATAACATTCAAGTAGAATGGAATGAGTTTGGGGAAAAGAAAATGACATGTCAAGATTACACCCAAGCACCACAAAAACATATCTGGATCTAAGTCTTCTTCACAAGAACCTATAACCTTGTGAAAAACTGCAGATGCAATGTATTTCCATAAGTAAATCCATAAATGCAGAGAAGAAATCCAAAACGGCAGAGAAGAAACTGATAATATTGGATAAAAAGGGAAGCTATTACATGCTACTACATCTCAGCAGTTCTCTTTAGAGCAGACTTCCTCAGCTGGTGGTGGCTCATAGCTGGGGAGAGTCCAGAATGACTGGAGAGCATGATGTGTTGGGAGGCTGGATTGACAAAGGAGAGCAATGTCTTGATTGTGTAAGCATGCTTTTTGTTCTGTTGCTCTAGTCTAGGCAAGCAGATTAAAAGTTAAGTAGTTCTTATCAATTTTTCTACTGATGTATTTGTAGTCTCCTACTTGGTCTTGTGGCATTCGGTTGTGGAATCTATAGCTGGGAGAGGAGTGAAGAAGCAGGCAAGATTTAGAGCCCTTGGGATCGGGGAGACAGGAAGCAATGAGGACTTGACTTCTCCTCACAACTTCTTAAGGCCTTATCTAGGTGTTTCCAAGAGAATGCAGTCAGTCTGGTGAGAGTCTTGTAAATAGGCTAGCAATAATAAAAAAGTAACTCTGTTCATCCTAAGCTGCCATTCCGGTTCTTTCTGCCTGATACCTTCGGTAAATAAGCGCTCTCTGCCGCCCAAGAAAATCTACATTATTGATGAATAGGTCTTACTATTCAGAAGTGTATTTTGATGTCTAACCAAAACCTGCTTCCTTGTAATTTAAACTGATTGGAACAACTCTAACAATTTAAACCCATCTTTGTAATTATAGAGTCTTTAAGATACAAGGAGACAACTACAGTATTAAGTTTGTGGTATTTTTTCTCCATCCAGGTTGAACACATCATGAATCTTCAGTGTTTGTCCCAAATTTTTCTTTTCAGATCTTTTATTATCTTGATTGCTTTCCTTTGGATCTGACTTAGTCTATCTGTGTCTGTCCTTCCACATTTTAGGAAGGGCCATGAAGCATGGCTCAATATTTGTGGTGCTATCTGATTTAGATAGCTTCAAAGCTATCCTCCATAGTTTCTGGAATCCTTTGCCTATCCTAATTAGTCATGAGTGAAAATGAAAAATTTGGATGACATAGGAAGTATTTTAGAATAGGGTTGAAAATGATACGTTTGTGGCTATGGAAAAATATGTGATCTCTTCAAAGCTAGCTGATTCTTCTATGCCTTATCTTGTGGTTTGGATAGATTGTGAAATGTTATGTCGACTGAAGATCTGTGAAAAAATCTTTCAGAACGTGTCTGTCACAGAATAGCAGCAATCTCAGTTTCTGATACTGAAGTGGGAGATGTGTTTCCTGAAAGGATATAATAATTCTTTTGTATCATTTATTCTACTTTTCTGCTATGCGTTGAGGAATAGGGCTCTTTTTCTCTGAAATTTTATGAAGCAAATGTCTGATGACATTATATTCTTTATATACAGTGATCCCCCGGTTATTGCGTTCCCGACCATTGCGAACAGGCTAATTTGCGATTTTTGAACCCGGAAGTCAAAACACCATCTGCGCATGAGTGCCCTTTTTTTCTATGGGCACGCATGCGTAGATGGCGCCGGGCAGATCAGCTGCTGGGCGGCTTCCCTAGGTCTTCCCCCTCTTGGCGGGCATCAGCGAGGAGTTTCCCCACCGCCCACGCAAACTCCTCGCTGCTGCCGCTTCGCTCGGGCCGCTTCCCAGCTGAGTACTCAGCTGGGAAGCGGCCCGAGCGAACGGCTTGTCCGCAGCCTGCCTGCCCGCGCGCCCGCCGCTCGTGCGCCCTTCTCCCGCCCACGCCGTTCGCTCGGGCCGCTTCCCAGCTGAGTACTCAGCTGGGAAGCGGCCCGAGCGAACGGCTTGTCCGCAGCCTGCCCACGCCGTTCGCTCCCCCTCTTGCTGGCGAGAGGGCGAGAAGCCCTCCCCAGCACCCGCTCGCCCGCCCTTCGCCGCTCGCCCGCCCTTCGCCGGGCCACCCGCCGTTCGCTCGCTGGTCACCCGGGTTCGGGGGGGGTGCTGGCAAGCCGCCCATGCCGGCGGCGACGTTTTAAAACAGCCGCGCGGCTTTCCAATGAGTCCCGAAGACAAACGCGGAAGTTTGACATTTGTCTTCGGGACTCATTGGAAAGCCGCGCGGCTGTTTTAAAACGTCGCCGCCGGCATGGGCGGCTTCCTAGCAGCCCCCCAAACCCGGATTGGGGGTCCGGGGGGTGCTGGCAAGCCGCCCATGCCGGCGGCGACGTTTTAAAACAGCCACGCGGCTTTCCAATGAGTCCCGAAGACAAACACGGAAGTTTGACGTTTGTCTTCGGGACTCATTGGAAAGCCGCGCGGCTGTTTTAAAACATCGCCGCCGGCATGGGCAGCTTCCTAGCAGCCCCCCAAACCCGGGTTGGGGGTCCGGGGGGTGCTGGCAAGCCCCCCATGCCGGCGGCGACGTTTTAAAACAGCCGCGCGGCCCCCAATCTTCGGCTCCTCGCTAGCGCTGCGGAAGTAAAAACACCATCTGCGCATGCGCAGATGGTGTTTTTACTTCCGCAGCGCTACTTCGCTAAAACCCGCTCGTTACGGGGGGTCCTGGAACGGAACCCTCGCAATGATCGGGGGATCACTGTATTTGCTTCTGACTCTGCTTTTGATGCAGTTGATAGAATTGAGCTCAGAATATGTGGAGGATGCTAGCAGAAAGGCTGTTGTATAAATATCACTGGAAAAGGAGCTTTTTACTATTATAGTAGTGGCCATCTTTTTTTTCTACAACAGAGGTCCCTAATCTTTGGTCCCAGTATAGGTCCATGGCATGCCAGAAACTGGGCTGTGCAAACAAGTGAAGCCCCATCCACAGAATGCAGGCAGCATGCAAAACCATGTCTCCCCCGGTTGGCGGAAAATACTTACTCCATGGAACTGCCCCAAGTTTTCAGAGATGGGCGGCATACAATTCTAATAAATAAAACCGGTCCCTGATGCCGAAAAGTTTGGGAGCCATTGCCTAGAGCAGTGATTGCTAACCTATGCATGGGTGCCACAGGTGGCATGTGGAGCCATATCTGCTGGCACAAACCGTTGGCCTAGCTCAGCTCCAATGTGCATGTATGTGCCGGCCAGCTGATTTTTGGCTCACACAGAGGCTCTGGGAGGGCATTTTTGACTTCCAGAGACACTGTGTGTGTGTGTGTGTGTTTATCCTCCATCAGCACCAGAGAAGCCTTTGGAGCCTGGGGAGGGTGAAACACAAGCCTACTGGGCCCACCAGAAGTTGGGAAACAAGCCATGCCTGGCCTCCAGAAGGCCTCCGGAGGTGGGGGTTGGGGGAAGCTGTTTTTGCCTTCCCCAGGCATTGAATTATAGGTGTGGGCACTCGCGCATGCGCAATACCGAGGAACCACCTGAGGAAAAAAAAGGTTCGCCATCACTGCTCTAGAGTGTTGTATCTGGTACCCCTTGTCTTCTTCTCTCCTGCCCCCCCAACCCCCATCTTTAACATTTTGTCATCCTAAAAGCCAAGGAATTTACAGAAGATCTTGACTAGGCTATCAGAGTTGGCTTTTTTAAAAAAAATCTATCCAAGTACCTAAAAAATCTCCCAGGTATTTGAAACATTTTAAACAGAAGAAATTTGGTTGTCAGAAATAGGCAAACCGGCTATACAAGTTCACAATTGGCAAGAATAATGATATAGTATAATCCTTTATTTATGTTTGTCTTGTTTACTTGATCAGGACAAAGAAACTGTAGAGATCAAGAAGAAAAAGAGAATGCTTCTGTGTGAGGGAATTGTAGTCAGCAGTGGCAAAGGAATTTGCTACCAATCTAAATGACTATAGTCATCATTTTCTTATTTCATCTTCTCCCTCTTAATTTTGTCTTGCTTTTTATTTTTGATCTGGGAAGGAAATATGGATGTTCAGGAAAGTAGTCTTTAGAAAGATATGCACAAGTCTTCTGTAAATAGTGCTGTTAAGATAGTTGAGGTTTTGCAAAGTCAACTTTAATTTGAAGACAGTGGTGGTTTGCTGAAGCTAATTACTTTCTGTCACAGGGGAGAAAAAAATCAGGCCTTAAAATCTCTACTTCAAAAGAGGTTATCTTTTTTGCATGGGTCTTTGATGTGTATTGTGATGTCAGTACAACTTCCTGCAAATTTGAAATAAGACTATCTGATATCTTGAGTTCCTTTTAGATTGGCTCGGCAGCAAATGGGTGCAATTTTTATAATTAAATTCCTTAGATCAGAGGTCCCCAACCGCCGGTCCGCGGACCGGGACCGGGCCGTTGGGGTTTTCCAGCCGGTCCGCGGCGTCGGAGACCCAAAGCCCATGTGGAGGAAGACGGAGCCAAGCGGGGCCACCCGGAGACCTTTTCCCGTCTTCTTCTCCTCGCTCGCTCCCCTCATAGCCAGCAGCCCCGCTCGCGGGGGGATGCCCGTTCGTAGCTACCAGCCCGCCAAGCGTCGAGGGGGCTTCCGAGGCTGAAGGGAAGAGCCGGAATGCCCTTCCCGGGTTTAGATTGCTTGCTGTTGGGGAAAACGGAGGAGGCGGCGGCGGCGCGCGATCGCCTACTTTCTGGAGCGAGGAGAAAAGAACCGCCGCCTCCTCCGTTTTCCCCAACAGCAAGCAATCTAAACCCGGGAAGGGCATTCCGGCTCTTCCCTTCAGCCTCGGAAGCCCCCTCGACGCTGGAGGGATGGTTATGAGGGGAGCGAGCGAGGAGAAGAAGACGTCCCACTCATCGCTCCTGAGGGAACGGGCGAGGGCGTCGGAGACCCAAAGCCCATCCTGCGTGGAGGAAGACGGAGCCAAGCGGGGCCACCCGGAGACCTTTTCCCGTCTTCTTCTCCTCGCTCGCTCCCCTCATAGCCAGCAGCCCCGCTCGCGGGGGGATGCCCGTTCGTAGCTACCAGCCCGCCAAGCGTCGAGGGGGCTTCCGAGGCTGAAGGGAAGAGCCGGAATGCCCTTCCCGGGTTTAGATTGCTTGCTGTTGGGGAAAACGGAGGAGGCGGCGGCGGCGGTGGGGCGCGATCGCCTACTTTCTGGAGCGAGGAGAAAAGAACCGCCGCCTCCTCCGTTTTCCCCAACAGCAAGCAATCTAAACCCGGGAAGGGCATTCCGGCTCTTCCCTTCAGCCTCGGAAGCCCCCTCGATGCTTGGCGGGCTGGTAGCTACGAACGGGCATCCCCCCGCGAGCGGGGCTGCTGGCTGTGAGGGGAGCGAGCGAGGAGAAGAAGACGGGAAAAGGTCTCCGGGTGGCCCCGCTTGGCTCCGTCTCCCTCCACACAGGATGGGCTTTGGGTCTCCGACGCCCTCGCCCGTTCCCTCAGGAGCGATGAGTGGGACGTCTTCTTCTCCTCGCTCGCTCCCCTCATAACCATCCCTCCAGCGTCGAGGGGGCTTCTGAGGCTGAAGGGAAGCGCCGGAATGCCCTTCCCGCGTTTAGATTGCTTGCCGTTGGGGAAAACGGAGGAGGCGGCGGCGGTGGGGCGCGATCGCCAAGTTTCTGGAGCAGATAGGCTTTGAGTTTTTGGCTGGGGGGGGAGAAGTAGGACCTTCCTAAGTTCCCCCCCCAGTCAAAATCACAAAGCCAGGCAGCCCCCAGCCGCCAAAGGAGCCTCCTCATTCTCCCTGCCCTGTGGAGAAGTGTGGAGGGCTGCGTCACTAAGCTCCACCCCTCCATAACCCCACCCCCATATGACCAAAGCCCCCCCCACCGGGCCGTAGAAAACTCGTCTAACTTAAAGCCGGTCCCTGGTGCTAAAAAGGTTGGGGACCTCTGCCTTAGATCATGCAGAGTTGGTGATACTCTGCATTGATTTTTTTTAATGTGAAAAATAAACTATAGTAATGGGTCCCAGTTTCAGAAACTCTTAATATTTAATGTTTCAAGTACTGTAAACTCTATTTGTTTAACCATATATATAATTGATCTTTTTCATCTACATGAATCACATCTACTGTTAGGAAAAATTTCCTTGCTTGCTATTAATTATTTAAATTAGCTGTTTAATTTATTCAAAATTATCAGTTTATGTAGCAGAAATCTTTTTTGGACTGGACTTTATTTGAATATGCTTTAAAAAAAAAAAGACACAAGTCTCTGGCTAAATAGCAGCTCAGGGAACCGGAATTCCAAGAAGATGAAAACTCTACTTCAATTGAAATTCTAGTTTGGATGATCTCCACTGTCAAATATGAGCATGGTTCAGGAGAACCTCTAGCTAGCATTCTGTGCAGCTCGGAGAACCCTCAAATCTTACTCCTGGCTGGTCCTGCCCACCCCGCCTCTCCCAGGAGTCCTCCCAGGGTCTGTTCTGGGTGCAGGTAAATGCAGAGTATGTGTTGAGGCTCGGGAGGGTGAAAAATGGGTCTACTGGTGTTCTGTCTGGGTGCCCCCAGACTTCAACACCAACTGAAAAAAGCAACCAGACACGCTGGTAAAAAGCAAAGTCACTTTATATCTTTGAAAACAAACACAGAGAACAAAAACTGTTCTTACAAACTGGAATGCTATGAGGCTTCACAGAAGAATCATGACGGCCAGACAATACAACAGGCTTCTTGCTGGCACATACACCACTGTAGATAATAAAACCCACGCCTCCCCCACGTTTTCAGCCTTCGAGGCCACAAACCAGAATCAGAGACGCCAAGGATCGAAGCAAGGTCACAGAACTCCCAAAAGATAACTCTCCACAATACAGGAAGGACGGGCCTGCCTTTTCAACCTTTCTGAGGAGAACCACACCCAAACCCAGCTGTTGCCTATTAGGGATGGAAATACCTGGCTAATTGTCCCCTTCGTTGGGAGGCCCTTCTCTGCCTCATATTGATGATGGCTTGTGCGTTCTCATCTAAGGATTCCAGGCTACTCGCTGGGGACAGCTCCCCCCCCGGGGGTCTCAGGCTGTTCTCCCTCCTCTTCGTCCTGCCATTCCTCTTCCCCGTCTGCCTGGTCCTCCTCCTCCTCCTGTTCCTCGTCCTCCCCCTCTGAGCATGGAGCCGGCAGATTTCCAGCCATTCCCTGAGGAGCCTCAGACTGAATCACAACAACTGGAAGTTTGGGAAGACCGGAAACTGACCTATTTCCATTCTTCAGAGGGCCTCTAGAGCCTGGGGAGGCCATTTTCATCCTCCCAGAGGCACAATGAAAGCCTCCAGAGCCCAGGGAGAGCAAAAATTCTCCTCTGCCGTGGTGCAGAAGGCCAAGTAGGACATGGCCACACCCACCCAGAAACCGAGCAGAGAACCCCTTGCTAAAATTTTCGAAACCCACCCTTCAAACGACTGATCTCGAGGAAATAGTAGTACCAGTTTAATGGTTAGCATTTGTTGAGTTAGCATTTCTTAAGTGAATCTGGCTTCTCCATTGACTTTGCTTGTCAGAAGTCTGTGGAGAGGGGTGGCATACAAATCTAATTAATAATAATAATAATAATAATAATAATAATAATAATAATAATTATTATTATTATTATTATTATTATTATTATCAGCAAAAGTGATAACATGAGCCAAGACACTGCAATCGTCATAAATATAAATCAGTTGCCAAGCATCTGCACTTTGATCACATGACTATGGGGTTGCTGCAACTGTCATATGAAAAATGGTCATCAGTCATTTTTTCAGTGCCGCTGTAATGGTCACTAAATGGTGGTAAGTCAAGCACTATCTGTAGTTATATCATCCTAGCAGTATTTATATAACTTGTCTTCATCAGTTTTATTTTTAAAATGTCCCATACATAGCTAAAGGTGGACAACAGAAAAAAAAGCCTAAGGCTTTAAGATAGGGTTCTGAATTATGATAACATAATGTTACTGCATTATGTTCTGATACATTCTTTAAAGAACCACATTTACTTAGTAAATCTTAAGTTATTTGAAAACGGTCTTCTAACAATTGGGGTGAGGAAAAATAAAGTGGGTGGCCTCAAGTGAGTAGCTTCATTCTTCTTTTCCCTTCTACCATATGTGAGGCAATGACTAATAATGAGTGACATTGAGGGGGCAGAAGGCTACTTCGAAGGAATGAGTCATTCTCCAAATATTCATCTCTGCTTCCTCTCTCTACTTTTGGTGGAATCTAGAGATGTTTTTCCTCTCAGTGTTGGCAACTGAACTCTAGACAAATATAATTGGTTCTGAAATATAATTTATGGAAACCTTGACAATCACAGTAGTAATACATACAATTCTTAACATTTAGTATCTACATTGATTTTTCAAATGTTTTGTGACATTTCTGTATTTGTGGATTTTCTCCCCCCCCCCTACCACTTTTTAACTTTTTCTAGTGACACAGAAGGTTTTGGCACAACATATAGCTGTGATGGCGAACCTATAGCATGCGTGCCACAGGTGGCACACACAGCAATATCGTAGGGCACGCAAGATATTCCCCTATGTCAGCTCCAATGCATGTGCGTGCTGGCCAGCTGATTTTGGCCTTGGGAAAGGCCGAAGCTTCCCTGAAGCCCCAGAGTGCAAAAATATCCACCAAAAGGGCAAACTGGAAGTTCAAAAAACCCTGAACCCTCCAGAGTGCAAAAAACAGCACAACAAGCAACCCAGAAGTGCATTTTCTAAACTTCCACTTTGCCCGTTATGCTATTTTTTTCATGTCGCAGGCTTAAGTGAGGCCTGTATGCATGTGTGGGGACAGGGGCAGGTACGCATGTACAGGGGCAGCACAGGGTGTGTGTGTGTGCATGTGTGGGAGGGGGGAAGGGGTGTAGGCACATGCACGCATGCTAGCACACCCACACACACCCTTTTAGCACATGAACCAAAAAGATCCACCATCACTGACCTACAGTGTTGCAAACTTTGCTATCTAGCATCAAGAATCTGTCAGGAATTCCCTAATTAGGTTTCCAATGAATCACAGCAGATGGTTTTTTTTTTAATATGCTAGCAAAAGGCTGTAATAAAATTGATCTTGTGAGATACAACTTCCCCTTTTCTTACTTTTTGTTTTTTACATGGTTCTGATTTACTTATGGATTTACTTTCTTTTTGTTGCTCTTGTGTCCTGCCTGGAGTCCTTGGGTTTGGATTAAGTTCAAAGCCCTGTACCCAAGTGAAGCAACAAATGATTGTTGACAAATAATAAATGACTCACTTTCTAGAATTATTGTATATTATCTGTCTGCTGCCTATCTACAGAATGTCATTAGTATTATTGATTCTGGTATTAGACACTAGCTGAAATCATACTTTGCATTACACTAAAATAAATTAGTTTGGTTGGGCTCAGTGTAAACCCATCCAGCTGTAATTTATTCAGTAAACCATAGCTTGGCATGATGTGTAAATAAGATTATAGACTTGGGATGCAGACAACTAAGAGGCTTACTAAAGGGAGTGAGATGCAGTAACAGTGCAAGACTCTTAAATGCTTGGGCATCTGTTGGAAAATTAAATCAACTAAACTGCTGGGTGCCCAAAATTCCTCAGTGGTCTTGTTAAATCATTTTCTAGAAGGTTGAAGAAGAGCCAAAGAGATCAAGCACCAAAAGGGAAATGCTGGCTGAAAAAATGGAAGCACTGGGAACCATGAGAGGAAGGGACTATCTCACCTTTATTTTCAGAAAGATAAAGAAGAGCACAATATTACAGAATGGCTTTCAGGAGAATCAGTTTAAATAAACTAAGAGACATATTAAGCAAGAGATATTTTCTGATTAAAGAGAGCAAAGAAGAGTTGACAACTAAGAAATGCAATTATGAACCCCTTAAATGAGAAGAAAAATAGAGAGCGCTTAGAAAACTATTATTGGATGCTAGAGAAATTGGATGTAATGTAGAAAAGGTCATGCCTAGGAAGTGGAAGGGTTGGCATTAATTAATATTGGAAGAAAGAAAATTTGAAATGGTTTGAGTTAGATTAAAGCACAAAAACCCCACTCTATAATGCCCTGGCCACACCTGGAGTACTGTTTTCAGTTCTGGCCACCACACTTCAAAAGAGACATAGAAACTTTGGAGAAGGTACAGAAAAGAGCAACCAAAATCATTAGGGGACTAGAAACCAAGACTTATGAAGAGAGATTGCTGGAACTGGGCATGGATAGCCTAGAGAAAAGAAGGCCCACGGGGGCCATGATAGTAGTCTACAGGTACTTTAGAGGGAATGCCACAGAGAGGAGGGGGTCACACTGTGTGTTCCAGGGCACCAGAGGGCCAGACAAGGAACAATGGTTGGAAGCTGACCAAGGAGAGATTCAACCTGGAAATAAGGAAGAACTTCCTGACAGTCAGAGTGATCAACCAGTGGAACTGTCTGCCAATGAATGAATGAATGAATGAAAGAAACTTTGACTTACAAAGTAATCTAAACATATCCAAAAGGACTTCTCTCCTCACTGTGTCAATGGTATAATGAAGAAAAAGAAGACCAGGGTGAGTGGAAGGGGAGTCACACAGGGAAGATGGTAGGATAACATGAGGTATGGTAGGATAGTTCTCTTCAACTTCTCTTTCCCCCAAAGGCATATATACGGTAAATACCATATTTTAAAAAAATAAAAAATAAAAAATAGGGGGAGACTACATGTCGGCTCAAAGTCAACAGATTAAGCAGTTACTTTATAAGCAATTTTAAAAATAATATGTTGCTTAGGAAGACCTATATGGGTTTATCAAAAATAAACCATGTCAACAAATCTAATCGGTTTATTTAAGCAGGAGAATGTGGTGGATATAGAATATTTTGATTTCATTCAATCAAGTGTCCCATATGATTCTAGTGCGGAAGATAAAATAAAGATGGCTGGAGTAATCTACCATAGAGCTGGTTGAAATATCAAAGTATAGATCAGTGCTCTGCATCAGACAGGCAGAAGTACTGTACTGTATTACTATACTTCAGGACTTTATTTTAGAGAGCAACTTATTTAATCAGAAGGTGCTGTTCTGTAATACTTCTAAGGCGTGGCTCCTACAGTCTTGAATTTACAGTGTCCTCTCTCCTGATATTTTTGGAAATGTTGAAAATCAAGTTTTCAAGTGTCAGATCTTATCATTGGGAGATAAGATATAATCTAATGCTACTTATACTGATATAATTCCATAATGTCAGATACTGTTGTATGGTTTTTCCCCTCGTGTTTTGTATATTTTAATGCCGAGCACCACTCAGAATCCATTAGAAATGTGATGGTGTAACAATGAAATAAATAAATAAAATTCTTTATGGCAATAGCTGTAAAGATAATGAATATTTTCAATTAGTAATGCAATCTGATGAATTTCTAGTTTTAGACTATATTATAGAGCAAGTTATTTTGTCCCTGGCCACTATAGTTGCTTTTGTTTGTTAGATCTCATTCCATAATACTGTTAACATTTTCGGAATAGTTGAACATGCAGAATATCAGAATTCAGAAGCGCCTTGGGTTTCTCTGTATTCTCTCTAGACTGTGCTAAATAAAATCCTCCCTACTATTCTCTACCTTTTAATATCCCTACCACCACACCCCTTGGTTTTATTGAAGGGCTGCTTTTTATTTCCAGATTAAAGGGGTTGAGATTTTGTGCATGGGAACAAAACCTCTCTGAAAGCAGAATGGAACAGGACCAAATTTAATGTTAGGGAGGAGCCAGAAAGATCAAGGTTGAAAATGTGCCAGACTGCCAGACGTGGCTTACGGCTGGGGACAGAAATCTAGAAGAAAAACCCTTGCTCTCTAAGCCATGTGACTCCAGGGAGAAGGATTATTAAAAGGCTGGAAGTTATTCAAAAAGACATATTCCACATGCTGTCCAAATCTCCTTTATGTTATACATTTTAACCCATTTAAACCTTGGTTTTTTAATTTGGAAACAACTGCAATTTTTAAAGAATTGAAAGCAGGGTTATTTTACCTATTGCAAAAATCTCAGTTTTTAAATAAGAGATGCAATGGAACTGTGTAATGATTTTCTGCAGATAATCTTGTAGATATAATCCAGATGGGAAATGTATTTAAATTAGGTTTGAGAAGGGACCAGGAGGTCCCGTTTTAGGGCCACAAAATATTGCTAAATTATTTGAAAAGAAAAGTTTTTTTAAAATCGCCAAAACAACTTGAAAAACAGACCAAATCTAAACTTGAAAAGTAGTGATTTGCTGAGAACAACCGATGCCCAGAGACTTTTTCATCTTGTCTTTTGCATACAAGATGTGTTTCAACATACTGTGAGGGGAGAGTGGGTGTCAGTGCTGTTTGCCAAAATTTAAGATAAATGGATCCTTCTGCCTTCCAAGTCATTAGGTTTCAGACTTGGTCTCCCATTAAGTTTCTAATTTTGTACGTAATTGTAGCACAATGCTTTTTTATTCTTTTTTAAAGCCTAAGAAACAAAGGCAGTTTGAATTCAGCAGGAGGTGAAACCACACTGTATGTATTGTAACTCCCATCCACATCAAAGATTTAGCCCAAAGTCCTATTCAATAGAATTAGACTCTTGAGAAAATATAACAATGTAAGTTCACTCTAGGATATAGATTTGGGGAAAGCAGAAAAGTACATTCTCAGTACTGCATTTACGGTACTTATTTAGGCAAAAGAGTTCTGAAGGTAGGGTTTTTGTTTTTATTTGCAACTCTAAATTGCAAAAAGAGGAGGGAGAGGGAAGGAGGGAGAGAGATATCTAGTAGTTAATGTACCAGGTTAGAAAGTGGGAGACCATGAGTTCTAGTCCAGTGATTTTCAACTGTTTTTGAGCCGCGGCACATTTTTTACATTTTAAAATTTTGGGGCACACCACCAACCAAAATGACACCCTAAGACACACTCCTCTCTTTTTCCACTCCTGTCTCCTCCCCACCCTTGTTTGTTTGTGTGTGTGTGTGTGTGTGTGTGTATACACACTCTTGAACCATTTCCAAAAACAGGTGAGAGCTGGGGGGGGGTTTCTCTCTTATTCTTTGGGTGCTTTAAATATGCTTTAAATCAAGAGTCACTTCTCTCTCTATTTTGTTTCTCTCTCTTTCCTCTCATTCTCTGTCTCAATCATTTTCTCATTTCTCTTTTTTTCCTCCCCTTTTTGCTCATTTCTCTCCCTCTCCTTTTCTCTCTCTCTCTTTCTCTCTCTTGGTTTCTTTCTCTCTGACACTTGCTTTCTCTTTCTCTTTCTTTTCTTTCTCTCTCTTGCTATCTCTCTCACTCTTTCTTTCTTTCTTTCTTTTTCTTTCTCTCTCTCTTGCTTTCTTTCTCTCTCACACACACTCTCTCTCTGCAAAAAGTTGCGAGACCGGAACCTGAGATTCCTTCTTCGCGGCACACTTGACCATGGTTGAAAAACACTGTTCTAATCTACCTTAGCCATGAAAGCCAGCTGGGTGATCTTGGTCCAGTCACTGTCTCTCAGACCAACCCACCTCACACGTTGTTGTGAGGAAAATAGGAAAAGCAAGGTGTGCCAAAAGCCAGTCTGTTTTTTGGGCTGTTTTCAGGCTGTTTTTTTTGTCTGAAAAATGGCAGGAAAACAGTCTGGGAAATGCCTTAAAAAAAGGCATACGCGCACTGGCCAGCTGGTCTTCGGGTTTCCAGTGCTCCAGTCTACACACATGCACTTACATGCACACATGTTCTGGTTTGGCCACTCGGTCACCATCACACATCATACAGAAGAGAAATTCCTCCAAGGAGCTGTATTTTGATATTATAGAATGGTAAACAGTCTGGCCTGCACTGTGAATGCGCAGACAGCAAACCGACGGCAACCGGAGGATTTAACCAGTGGGGTGAAAGAGCCAGGTTTGTTTAATGACTGCATGATTCATTTAACAATTGCAATAAGTTGCTTAACAACTGTGGCAAAAGGTTGTAAATGTAGCAAAACTCACTAAATGACTGCCTTGCTGAGCACTGGAAACTTTGGTCTCAATTGTCTGTTTCCAACGCAAATGCCTCCCTGATGCATCTGCTATGGAATCTAAGTCAGATCTTGAAGCAGAACTAAGCATTGTGCTTCTTTGAATGCTGGAAATGGTGTATTTTATTTGTATTAGCAAGCCTGCGAGTGTAAGACTGATAGTGCT